>NC_047030.1:35496930-35596986 GCF_902652985.1 Pecten maximus | reverse complement strand
CTCTAGGTCAGTCTACTGGATCCCCTAGGTCAGTATACTGGATCCCCTAGGTCAGTCTACTGGATCCCCTGGCCTAGGTCGGTCTACTGGATCCCCTAGGTCAGTTTAACAGATCCCCTAGGTCAGTCTACCGGATCCCCTAGGTCAGTCTACCGGATCCCCTAGGTCAGTCTACCAGATCCCCTAGGTCAGTCTACCGGATCCCCTAGGTCAGTCTACTGGATTCCCTCGGTCAGTCTACCAGATCTCCTAGGTCAGTCTACTGGATCCCCTAGGTTAGGTAGCACACCACAGTAAGACAGCCTGGCCATGGGCAATTTTTTTGTTAAGCAAATAACTCCTGTATTATGATATGTATAAAAAATGAAAAAATAAATGTACACTATAATTGGTATATCCAGTATGAAGTAGTACATACAGGCTTCACATTTTTAAAACAAAAATCAATAAATTGGTTCCGGATTTTAAATATCCGGATTTTCCGAACGTGTGTTTACACAGGAAATTTAGTTTCGCCTACAGCGCAAAATGGAAGCCCACAGAAAAGGTAAGATAGCGGAAAAACTTAATTTACAACATATGTCCAAACAAGATTAATTCTGTCTTTGGGATAGAGATATTTAATTTTAAATAGGTTTCAGAAAAAAAATTGTGTAGAGAATTGTGCCATTTTGGGTCAAATATCATAATATTTTGCAATTTTTGAGAATTTTTTAAGCTGTTACCATGGTATTCACAGCTCTAAAAATCACAGAAAATATCAGTTTACTTATCCTTCAGAGCTCTATTAAAATTGCAAATGTTGTACAGATTTCAAATATATATACTTTATTAGAGGTTATATGTAAGGTTAACTGGCAATGTTTACATATCTAAAGCATGTGCCATATTTTTAGCCCACCATCATCAGATGGTGGGCTGTTCAAATCGCCCTGCGTCCGTGGTCCGTCGTCCGTCCGTCCGTCCGTCCGTCCGTCCCTCCGTCCGTAAATAATTCTTGTTATCGCTATTTCTCAGAAAGTACTGAAGGGATCTTTCTCAAATTTCATATGAAGGTTTCCCTTGGTACTTAGTTATGCATATTGCGTTTTGAGACCAATCGGATAACAACATGGCCGACAGGCAGCCATCTTGGATTTTGACAATTGAAGTTTGTTATCGCTATTTCTGAGAAAGTACTGAAGGGATCTTTCTCAAATTTAATATGAAGGTTCCCCTTGGTGCCTAGTTATGCATATTGCGTTTTGAGACCAATCTGAAAACAACATGGCCGACAGGCAGCCATCTTGGATTTTGACAATTGAAGTTTGTTATCGCTATTTCTGAGAAAGTACTGAATGGATCTTTCTCAAATTTCATATGTAGGTTCCCCTTGGTGCCTAGTTATGCATATTGCGATTTGAGACCAATCGGAAAACAAAATGGCCGACAGGCAGCCATCTTGGATTTTGACAATTGAAGTTTGTTATCGCTATTTCTGAGAAAGTACTGAAGGGATCTTTCTCAAATTTCATATGAAGGTTTCCCTTGGTGCCTAGTTATGCATATTGCGTTTTGAGACCAATCGGATAACAACATGGCCGACAGGCAGCCATCTTGGATTTTGACAATTGAAGTTTGTTATCGCTATTTCTGAGAAAGTACTGAAGGGATCTTTCTCAAATTTCATATGAAGGTTTCCCTTGGTGCCTAGTTATGCATATTGCGTTTTGAGACCAATCGGATAACAACATGGCCGACAGGCAGCCATCTTGGATTTTGACAATTGAAGTTTGTTATCGCTATTTCTGAGAAAGTACTGAAGGGATCTTTCTCAAATTTCATATGAAGGTTTCCCTTGGTGCCTAGTTATGCATATTGCGTTTTGAGACCAATCGGATAACAACATGGCCGACAGGCAGCCATCTTGGATTTTGACAATTGAAATTTGTTATCGCTATTTCTGAGAAAGTACTGAAGGGATCTTTCTCAAATTTCATATGAAGGTTTCCCTTGGTGCCTTGTTATGCATATTGCGTTTTGAGACCAATCGGAAAACAACATGGCAGACAGGCAGCCATCTTGGAATTTGGACAATTGAAGTTTGTTATCACTATTTCTGAGAAAGTACTGAATGGATCTTTCTGAAATTTCATATGTAGGTTTCCCTTGGTGCCTAGTTATGCATATTGCGTTTTGAGACCAATCGGATAACAACATGGCCGACAGGCAGCCATCTTGGATTTTGACAATTGAAGTTTGTTATCGCTATTTCTGAGAAAGTACTGAAGGGATCTTTCTCAAATTTAATATGAAGGTTCCCCTTGGTGCCTAGTTATGCATATTGCGTTTTGAGACCAATCTGAAAACAACATGGCCGACAGGCAGCCATCTTGGATTTTGACAATTGAAGTTTGTTATCGCTATTTCTGAGAAAGTACTGAATGGATCTTTCTCAAATTTCATATGTAGGTTCCCCTTGGTGCCTAGTTATGCATATTGCGATTTGAGACCAATCGGAAAACAAAATGGCCGACAGGCAGCCATCTTGGATTTTGACAATTGAAGTTTGTTATCGCTATTTCTGAGAAAGTACTGAAGGGATCTTTCTCAAATTTCATATGAAGGTTTCCCTTGGTGCCTAGTTATGCATATTGCGTTTTGAGACCAATCGGATAACAACATGGCCGACAGGCAGCCATCTTGGATTTTGACAATTGAAGTTTGTTATCGCTATTTCTGAGAAAGTACTGAAGGGATCTTTCTCAAATTTCATATGAAGGTTTCCCTTGGTGCCTAGTTATGCATATTGCGTTTTGAGACCAATCGGATAACAACATGGCCGACAGGCAGCCATCTTGGATTTTGACAATTGAAGTTTGTTATCGCTATTTCTGAGAAAGTACTGAAGGGATCTTTCTCAAATTTCATATGAAGGTTTCCCTTGGTGCCTAGTTATGCATATTGCGTTTTGAGACCAATCGGATAACAACATGGCCGACAGGCAGCCATCTTGGATTTTGACAATTGAAATTTGTTATCGCTATTTCTGAGAAAGTACTGAAGGGATCTTTCTCAAATTTCATATGAAGGTTTCCCTTGGTGCCTTGTTATGCATATTGCGTTTTGAGACCAATCGGAAAACAACATGGCAGACAGGCAGCCATCTTGGAATTTGGACAATTGAAGTTTGTTATCACTATTTCTGAGAAAGTACTGAATGGATCTTTCTGAAATTTCATATGTAGGTTTCCCTTGGTGCCTAGTTATGCATATTGCGTTTTGAGACCAATCCGAAAACAACATGGCCGACAGGCAGCCATCTTGGATTTTGACAATTGAAGTTTGTTATCGCTATTTCTGAGAATGTACTGAATGGATCTTTCTCAAATTGCATATGTAAGTTTCCCTTGGTGCCTAGTTATGCATATTGTGTTTTGAGACCAATCTGAAAACAACATGGCCGACAGGCAGCCATCTTGGATTTTGACAATTTAAGTTTGTTATCACTATTTCTGAGAAAGTACTGAATGGATCTTTCTGAAATTTCATATGTAGGTTTCCCTTGGTGCCTAGTTATGCATATTGCGTTTTGAGACCAATCAGAAAACAACATGGCCGACAGGCAGCCATCTTGGATTTTGACAATTGAAGTTTGTTATCGCTATTTCTGAGAAAGTACTGAATGGATCTTTCTCAAATTTCATATGGAGGTTTCCCTTGGTGCTTAGTTATGCATATTGTGTTTTGAGATCAATTGGAAAACAACATGGCCGACAGACCGCCATCTTGGATTTTGACAATTTAAGTTTGTTATCACTATTTCTGAGAAAGTACTGAATGGATCTTTCTGAAATTTCATATGTAGGTTTCCCTAGGTGCCTAGTTATGCATATTGCGTTTTGAGACCAATCAGAAAACAACATGGCCGACAGGCAGCCATCTTGGATTTTGACAATTGAAGTTTGTTATCGCTATTTCTGAGAAAGTACTGAATGGATCTTTCTCAAATTTCATATGGAGGTTCCCCTTGGTGCCTCGTTATGCTAATTGCATTTTGAGATCAATTGGAAAACAATATGGCCGACAGACCGCCATCTTGGATTTTGACAATTTAAGTTTGTTATCACTATTTCTGAGAAAGTACTGAATGGATCTTTCTGAAATTTCATATGTAGGTTTCCCTTGGTGCCTAGTTATGCATATTGCGTTTTGAGACCAATCAGAAAACAACATGGCCGACAGGCAGCCATCTTGGATTTTGACAATTGAAGTTTGTTATCGCTATTTCTGAGAAAGTACTGAATGGATCTTTCTCAAATTTCATATGGAGGTTTCCCTTGGTGCCTAGTTATGCATATTGTGTTTTGAGATCAATTGGAAAACAATATGGCCGACAGACCGCCATCTTGGATTTTGACAATTTAAGTTTGTTATCACTATTTCTGAGAAAGTACTGAATGGATCTTTCTGAAATTTCATATGTAGGTTTCCCTTGGTGCCTAGTTATGCATATTGCGCTTTGAGACCAATCTGAAAACAACATGGCCGACAGGCAGCCATCTTGGATTTTGACAATTGAAGTTTGTTATCGCTATTTCTGAGAAAGTACTGAATGGATCTTTCTCAAATTTCATATGGAGGTTCCCCCTTGGTGCCTCGTTATGCTAATTGCATTTTGAGATCAATTGGAAAACAATATGGCCGACAGACCGCCATCTTGGATTTTGACAATTGAAGTTTGTTATCTCTATTTCTCAAAGTACTGAATGGATCTTTCTCAAATTTCATATGTAGGTTCCCCTTGGTGCCTAGTTATGCATATTGCGATTTGAGACCAATCGGAAAACAACATGGCCGACAGGCAGCCATCTTGGAATTTGGACAATTGAAGTTTGTTATCACTATTTCTGAGAAAGTACTGAATGGATCTTTCTGAAATTTCATATGTAGGTTTCCCTTGGTGCCTAGTTATGCATATTGCGTTTTGAGACCAATCCGAAAACAACATGGCCGACAGGCAGCCATCTTGGATTTTTAGCCCACCATCATCAGATGGTGGGCTATTCAAATCGCCCTGCGTCCGTGGTCCGTGGTCCGGCCGTCCGGCCGTCCCTCCGTCCGTCCGTCCGTAAACAATTCTTGTTATCGCTAATCCTCAGAGAGTACTGAAGGGATCTTTCCCAAATTTCATATGTGGGTTCCCCTTGGTGCCTAGTTATGGATATTGCATTTTGAGACCAATCGGAAAACAACATGGCCGACAGGCAGTCATCTTGGATTTTGACAATTGAAGTTTGTTATCGCTATTTCTGAGAAAGTACTGAAGGGATCTTTCTCAAATTTCATATGTAGGCTTCCCTTGGTGCCTAGTTATGCATATTGCATTTTGAGACCAATCGGAAAACAACATGGCCGACAGGCAGCCTTCTTGGATTTTGATAATTGAAGTTTGTTATCGCTATTTCTGAGAAAGTACTGAATGGATCTTTCTCAAATTTCATATGTAGGCTTCCCTTGGTGCTTAGTTATGCATATTGCATTTTGAGACCAATCGGAAAACAACATGGCCGACAGGCAGCCATCTTGGATTTTGATAATTGAAGTTTGTTATCGCTATTTCTGAGAAAGTACTGAAGGGATCTTTCTCAAATTTCATATGTAGGTTCCCCTTGGTGCCTAGTTATGCATATTGCATTTTGAGACCAATCTGAAAACAACATGGCCGACAGGCAGCCATCTTGGATTTTGACAATTGAAGTTTGTTATCGCTATTTCTGAGAAAGTACTGAATGGATCTTTCTGAAATTTCATATGTAGGTTTCCCTTGGTGCCTAGTTATGCATATTGCGTTTTGAGACCAATCAGAAAACAACATGGCCGACAGGCAGCCATCTTGGATTTTGACAATTGAAGTTTGTTATCGCTATTTCTGAGAAAGTACTGAATGGATCTTTCTCAAATTTCATATGGAGGTTTCCCTTGGTGCCTAGTTATGCATATTGTGTTTTGAGATCAATTGGAAAACAATATGGCCGACAGACCGCCATCTTGGATTTTGACAATTTAAGTTTGTTATCACTATTTCTGAGAAAGTACTGAATGGATCTTTCTGAAATTTCATATGTAGGTTTCCCTTGGTGCCTAGTTATGCATATTGCGCTTTGAGACCAATCTGAAAACAACATGGCCGACAGGCAGCCGTCTTGGATTTTGACAATTGAAGTTTGTTATCGCTATTTCTGAGAAAGTACTGAATGGATCTTTCTCAAATTTCATATGGAGGTTCCCCCTTGGTGCCTCGTTATGCTAATTGCATTTTGAGATCAATTGGAAAACAATATGGCCGACAGACCGCCATCTTGGATTTTGACAATTGAAGTTTGTTATCTCTATTTCTCAAAGTACTGAATGGATCTTTCTCAAATTTCATATGTAGGTTCCCCTTGGTGCCTAGTTATGCATATTGCGATTTGAGACCAATCGGAAAACAACATGGCCGACAGGCAGCCATCTTGGAATTTGGACAATTGAAGTTTGTTATCACTATTTCTGAGAAAGTACTGAATGGATCTTTCTGAAATTTCATATGTAGGTTTCCCTTGGTGCCTAGTTATGCATATTGCGTTTTGAGACCAATCAGAAAACAACATGGCCGACAGGCAGCCATCTTGGATTTTTAGCCCACCATCATCAGATGATGGGCTATTCAAATCGCCCTGCGTCCGTGGTCCGTGGTCCGGCCGTCCGGCCGTCCCTCCGTCCGTCCGTCCGTAAACAATTCTTGTTATCGCTAATCCTCAGAGAGTACTGAAGGGATCTTTCCCAAATTTCATATGTGGGTTCCCCTTGGTGCCTAGTTATGGATATTGCATTTTGAGACCAATCGGAAAACAACATGGCCGACAGGCAGCCATCTTGGATTTTGACAATTGAAGTTTGTTATCGCTATTTCTGAGAAAGTACTGAAGGGATCTTTCTCAAATTTCATATGTAGGCTTCTCTTGGTGCCTAGTTATGCATATTGCATTTTGAGACCAATCGGAAAACAACATGGCCGACAGGCAGCCTTCTTGGATTTTGATAATTGAAGTTTGTTATCGCTATTTCTGAGAAAGTACTGAATGGATCTTTCTCAAATTTCATATGTAGGCTTCCCTTGGTGCTTAGTTATGCATATTGCATTTTGAGACCAATCGGAAAACAACATGGCCGACAGGCAGCCATCTTGGATTTTGATAATTGAAGTTTGTTATCGCTATTTCTGAGAAAGTACTGAAGGGATCTTTCTCAAATTTCATATGTAGGTTCCCCTTGGTGCCTAGTTATGCATATTGCATTTTGAGACCAATCGGAAAACAACATGGCCGACAGGCAGCCATCTTGGATTTTGATAATTGAAGTTTGTTATCTCTATTTCTCAAAGTACTGAATGGATCTTTCTGAAATTTCATATGTAGGTTCCCCTTGGTGCCTAGTTATGCATATTGCGATTTGAGACCAATCGGAAAACAACATGGCCGACAGGCAGCCATCTTGGAATTTGGACAATTGAAGTTTGTTATCACTATTTCTGAGAAAGTACTGAATGGATCTTTCTGAAATTTCATATGTAGGTTTCCCTTGGTGCCTAGTTATGCATATTGCGTTTTGAGACCAATCCGAAAACAACATGGCCGACAGGCAGCCATCTTGGATTTTTAGCCCACCATCATCAGATGGTGGGCTATTCAAATCGCCCTGCGTCCGTGGTCCGTCGTCCGGCCGTCCGGCCGTCCCTCCGTCCGTCCGTCCGTAAACAATTCTTGTTATCGCTAATCCTCAGAGAGTACTGAAGGGATCTTTCCCAAATTTCATATGTGGGTTCCCTTTGGTGCCTAGTTATGGATATTGCATTTTGAGACCAATCGGAAAACAACATGGCCGACAGGCAGCCATCTTGGATTTTGACAATTGAAGTTTGTTATCGCTATTTCTGAGAAAGTACTGAAGGGATCTTTCTCAAATTTCATATGTAGGCTTCTCTTGGTGCCTAGTTATGCATATTGCATTTTGAGACCAATCGGAAAACAACATGGCCGACAGGCAGCCTTCTTGGATTTTGATAATTGAAGTTTGTTATCGCTATTTCTGAGAAAGTACTGAATGGATCTTTCTCAAATTTCATATGTAGGCTTCCCTTGGTGCTTAGTTATGCATATTGCATTTTGAGACCAATCGGAAAACAACATGGCCGACAGGCAGCCATCTTGGATTTTGACAATTGAAGTTTGTTATCGCTATTTCTGAGAAAGTACTGAAGGGATCTTTCTCAAATTTCATATGTAGGTTCCCCTTGGTGCCTAGTTATGCATATTGCATTTTGAGACCAATCGGAAAACAACATGGCCGACAGGCAGCCATCTTGGATTTTGATAATTGAAGTTTGTTAGCGCTATTTCTGAGAAAGTACTGAAGGGATCTTTCTCAAATTTCATATGTAGATTCCCCTTGGTGCCTAGCTATGCATATTGCATTTTGAGACCAATCAAAAAACAACATGGCCGACAGGCAGCCATCTTGGATTTTGACAATTGAAGTTTGTTATCGCTATTTCTCAGATACTTATGAAGGGATCTTTCTGAAATTTCATATGTAGGTTTCCCTCGGTGCCTAGTTATGCATATTGCATTTTGAGACTAATCTGAAAACAACATGGCCGACAGGCAGCCATCTTGGATTTTGACAATTTAAGTTTGTTATCGCTATTTCTCAGAAAGTACTGAAGGGATCTTTCTGAAATTTCATATGTAGGTTCCCCTCTGTGCCTAGTTATGCATATTGCATTTTGAGACTATTCGGAAAACAACATGGCCGACAGGCAGTCATCTTGGATTTTGACAATTGAAGTTTGTTATCGCTATTTCTCAGAAAGTACTGAAGGGATCTTTCTCAAATTTCATATGTAGGTTCCTCTTGGTGCCTAGTTATGCATATTGCATTTTGAGACCAATCGAAAAACAACATGGCCGACAGGCAGTCATCTTGGATTTTGACAATTGAAGATTGTTATCGCTATTTATCAGAAATTGCTGAAAGGATCTTTCTGAATTTCATTTGTAGGTTACCCTCTGTGTCTAGTTATACATATTGGATTTTGAGACCAGTCAGAAAACAACCTGGCTGACAGGCAGCCATCTTGTATTTTGAAAATTGAAGTTTGTTATCGCTATTGTACAGAAGGTACTGAAGGGATCTTTCTCAAATTTCATATGTAGGTTCCCCTTGGTCCCTGGTATTGCATTTTGGGACCAATCGGAAAACAAAATGGCCGACAGACAGCCATTATCGCTTAATCTTAAATTTTATATATACGTTCCCCTTGTTTGAAAAGTACTAGATCTAGAGGGCTGTTTCTGAATTTACACAGATTAGTAAGACTTAGAAGAAGGGAAAAGTAGAGAAAAGATCAATCTGACATGGAACCTATAAAGATCATTCAATGGTGGGCGCCAAGATCCCTCTGGGATCTCTTGTTTAGAATTTGGCATTTTTACTGTACACTGCTACCTTAGTCTACCAGATCCCCTAGGTCAGTCTACTGGATCCCCTAGGTCTGTCTACCGGATCCCCTAGGTCTGTCTACCAGATCCCCTAGGTCAGTCTACTGGATCCCCTAAGTCTGTCTAGCGGATCCCCTAAGTCTGTCTACCGGATCCCCTAGGTCAGTCTAACAGATCCCCTAAGTCTGTCTAGCGGATCCCCTAGGTCAGTCTACTGGATCCCCTAGGTTAGTCTAACAGATCTCCTAGGTCAGTCTACTGGATCCCCTGGCCTAGGTCAGTCTACTGGATCCCCTGGCCTAGGTCGGTCTACTGGATCCCCTAGGTCAGTCTACCAGATCCCCTAGGTCAGTCTACCGGATCCCCTAGGTCAGTCTTACAAATCCCCTAGGTCAGTCTACCAGATACCCTAGGTCAGTCTACTGGATTCCCTAGGTCAGTCTACCAGATCCCCTCAGTCTGTCTACCTGATCCCCTAGGTCAGTCTACTGGATCCCCTAGGTTAGTCTAACAGATTCCCTCGGTCAGTCTACCAGATCCCCTAAGTCTGTCTACCAGATCCCCTAGGTTAGTCTACAAGATCTCCTAAGTCTGTCTACCAGACCCCCTAGGTCAGTCTACCGGATTCCCTTGGTCTGTCTACCGGATCCCCTAGGTCAGTCTACTGGATCCCCTAGGTCAGTCTACTGGATCCCCTAGGTCAGTCTACTGGATCCCCTAGGTCAGTCTACCAGATCCCCTAGGTCAGTCTACTGGATCCCCTAGGTCAGTCTACTGGATCCCCTCGGTCAGTCTACCAGATCCCCTAGGTCAGTCCACTGGATCCCCTAGGTCAGTCTACTGGATCCCCTAGGTCAGTCTACTGGATCCCCTAAGTCTGTCTACCGGATCCCCTAGGTCAGTCTACTGGATCCCCTGGCCTAGGTCGGTCTACTGGATCCCCTAGGTCAGTCTACCAGATCCCCTAGGTCAGTCTACCGGATCCCCTAGGTCAGTCTAACAGATCCCCTAGGTCAGTCTACCAGATCCCCTAGGTCAGTCTACTGGATCCCCTAGGTCAGTCTAACAGATCCCCTAGGTCAGTCTACTGGATCCCCTAGGTCAGTCTACCAGATCCCCTAGGTCAGTCTAATGGATCCCCTAGGTCAGTCTACCAGATCCCCTAGGTCAGTCTACTGGATCCCCTAAGTCTGTCTACCAGATCCCCTAGGTCAGTCTAATGGATCCCCTAGGTCAGTCTACCAGATCCCCTAGGTCAGTCTACCGGATCCCCTCGGTCTGTCTACCAGATCCCATAGGTCAGTCTACTGGATCCCCTAAGTCTGTCTACCTGATCCCCTAGGTCAGTCTACCGGATCCCCTCGGTCAGTCTACCAGATCCCCTAAGTCTATCTACCAGATCCCCTAGGTTAGTCTACAAGATCTCCTAAGTCTGTCTACCAGACCCCCTAGGTCAGTCTACCGGATTCCCTAGGTCAGTCTACCGGATCCCCTAGGTCAGTCTACTGGATCCCCTAGGTCAGTCTACTGGATCCCCTAGGTCAGTCTACCAGATCCCCTAGGTCAGTCTACCGGATCCCCTAGGTCAGTCTACTGGATCCCCTAGGTCAGTCTACCGGATCCCCTAGGTTAGTGTACTGGATCCCCTAGGTCAGTCTACTGGATCCCCTAAGTCGGTCTAACGGATCCCCTAAGTCTGTCTTCCGGATCCCCTTGGTCAGTCTACTGGATCCCCTCGGTCGGTCAAACAGATCCCCTAGGTCAGTCTACCAGATCCCCTAGGTCAGTCCACTGGATCCCCTAGGTCAGTCTACTGGATCCCCTAAGTCTGTCTACCGGATCCCCTAGGTCAGTCTACTGGATCCCCTAGGTCAGTCTACCAGATCCCCTAAGTCTGTCTACCGGATCCCCTAGGTCAGTCTACCAGATCCCCTAGGTCAGTCTAACAGATCCCCTAGGTCAGTACTGGATCCCCTAGGTCAGTCTAACAGATCCCCTAGGTCAGTCTACCAGATCCCCAAAATCTGTCTACTAGATCCCCTTGGTCAGTCTACTGGATCCCCTAGGTCAGTCTACCAGATCCCCTAGGTCAGTCTACCGGATCCCCTCGGTCTGTCTACCAGATCCCATAGGTCAGTCTACTGGATCCCCTAAGTCTGTCTACCTGATCCCCTAGGTCAGTCTACCGGATCCCCTCGGTCAGTCTACCAGATCCCCTAAGTCTGTCTACCAGATCCCCTAGGTTAGTCTACAAGATCTCCTAAGTCTGTCTACCAGACCCCCTAGGTCAGTCTACCGGATTCCCTTGGTCTGTCTACCGGATCCCCTAGGTCAGTCTACTGGATCCCCTAGGTCAGTCTACTGGATCCCCTAGGTCAGTCTACTGGATCCCCTAGGTCAGTCTACCAGATCCCCTAGGTCAGTCTACTGGATCCCCTAGGTCAGTCTACCGGATCCCCTAGGTTAGTGTACTGGATCCCCTAGGTCAGTCTACTGGATCCCCTAAGTCGGTCTAACGGATCCCCTAAGTCTGTCTTCCGGATCCCCTAGGTCAGTCTACTGGATCCCCTCGGTCGGTCAAACAGATCCCCTAGGTCAGTCTACAAGATCCCCTAGGTCAGTCCACTGGATCCCCTAGGTCAGCCTACTGGATCCCCTAAGTCTGTCTACCGGATCCCCTAGGTCAGTCTACTGGATCCCCTAGGTCAGTCTACCAGATCCCCTAAGTCTGTCTACCGGATCCCCTAGGTCAGTCTACCAGATCCCCTAGGTCAGTCTAACAGATCCCCTAGGTCAGTACTGGATCCCCTAGGTCAGTCTAACAGATCCCCTAGGTCAGTCTACCAGATCCCCAAAATCTGTCTACTAGATCCCCTTGGTCAGTCTACCAGATCCCCTAGGTCAGTCCACTGGATCCCCTAGGTCAGCCTACTGGATCCCCTAAGTCTGTCTACCGGATCCCCTAGGTCAGTCTACCAGATCCCCTAGGTCAGTCTAACAGATCCCCTAGGTCAGTACTGGATCCCCTAGGTCAGTCTAACAGATCCCCTAGGTCAGTCTACCAGATCCCCAAAATCTGTCTACTAGATCCCCTTGGTCAGTCTACTGGATCCCCTAGGTCAGTCTGCCGGATCCCCTAGGTCTGTCTACCGGATCCCCTAGGTCAGTCTACTGGATCCCCTAGGTCGGTCTAACAGATCCCCTAGGTCAGTCTATCAGATCCCCTAAGTCAGTCTACTGGATCCCTAGGTCAGTCTATCAGATCCCCTAGGTCAGTCTACTGGATCCCCTAGGTCAGTCTACTGGATCCCCTAGGTCAGTCTACCAGATCCCCTAGGTCAGTCTACCAGATCCCCTAGGTCAGTCTACTGGATCCCCTAGGTCAGTCTACCAGATCCCCTAGGTCAGTCTACTGGATCCCCTAGGTCAATCTAACAGATCCCCTAGGTCAGTCTACTGGATCCCCTAGGTTAGTCTACCAGATCCCCTAGGTCAGTCTAATGGATCCCCTAGGTCAGTCTACCAGATCCCCTAGGTCAGTCTACCGGATCCCCTCGGTCAGTCTACCAGATCCCCTAGGTCAGTCTACTGGATCCCCTAAGTCTGTCTACCAGATCCCCTAGGTCAGTCTAATGGATCCCCTAGGTCAGTCTACCAGATCCCCTAGGTCAGTCTACCGGATCCCCTCGGTCTGTCTACCAGATCCCCTAGGTCAGTCTACTGGATCCCCTAAGTCTGTCTACCTGATCCCCTAGGTCAGTCTACTGGATCCCCTCGGTCAGTCTACCAGATCCCCTAAGTCTGTCTACCAGATCCCCTAGGTTAGTCTACAAGATCTCCTAAGTCTGTCTACCAGACCCCCTAGGTCAGTCTACCAGATTCCCTTGGTCTGTCTACCGGATCCCCTAGGTCAGTCTACTGGATCCCCTAGGTCAGTCTACTGGATCCCCTAGGTCAGTCTACCAGATCCCCTAGGTCAGTCTACTGGATCCCCTAGGTCAGTCTACCGGATCCCCTAGGTTAGTGTACTGGATCCCCTAGGTCAGTCTACTGGATCCCCTAAGTCGGTCTAACGGATCCCCTAAGTCTGTCTTCCGGATCCCCTAGGTCAGTCTACTGGATCCCCTCGGTCGGTCAAACAGATCTCCTAGGTCAGTCTACCAGATCCCCTAGGTCAGTCCACTGGATCCCCTAGGTCAGTCTACTGGATCCCCTAAGTCTGTCTACCGGATCCCCTAGGTCAGTCTACTGGATCCCCTAGGTCAGTCTACCAGATCCCCTAAGTCTGTCTACCGGATCCCCTAGGTCAGTCTACCAGATCCCCTAGGTCAGTCTAACAGATCCCCTAGGTCAGTACTGGATCCCCTAGGTCAGTCTAACAGATCCCCTAGGTCAGTCTACCAGATCCCCAAAATCTGTCTACTAGATCCCCTTGGTCAGTCTACTGGATCCCCTAGGTCAGTCTGCCGGATCCCCTAGGTCAGTCTACCGGATCCCCTAGGTCAGTCTACTGGATCCCCTAGGTCAGTCTACCGGATCCCCTAGGTCAGTCTACTGGATCCCCTAGGTCAGTCTACTGGATCCCCTAAGTCTGTCTACTGGATCCTCTAGGTCAGTCTAACAGATCCCCTAGGTCAGTCTATCAGATCCCCTAGGTCAGTCTATCAGATCCCTTAGGTCAGTCTATCAGATTCCCTAGGTCAGTCTACCGGATCCCCTTAGTCTGTCTACCGGATCCCTATGTTTATTCTATCAGATTCTGTAGGACTGTTCTTGGTTCCTGAGATCAGTCTGCCAGATTTCCTAGGTCAGTCTACATGCATGCATGAATAATTTAGAGTTTTTATCTGTTGATTATGTTGCTGATAATGTGGTATTTACAAATATTCTCCTTTTAAATACATGTTACCTGTAAGTGCTATTGTGTTCATAACCCCACATTCATGGCAAACACCAGAAAAGCTAACAATATTATGTAAGGACTAATATCCGCTTTTAATTATTATTGATAAAGTAGTTCATACTGCCATATATACACAAAAAACTGAAGGAGAATTCTTTATTGTGATTGCTTTTGATGTTTTCCCCTTTCATTTGTTTCACTAGAGTGATCATCCAGTGCCAAAAAGAAGGAAGAAATTGCTACATGGATCAAAAAAGAAAGGATGTAAGGCCAAGATCATAATGAAAGAAGTTCTAATCTTTCCTGATTATAAGGTATATTATGATTAGTTTTAGTGTGATAGGATATATCAGTACCATTATCAGATTTAAATTTAATTCCTTTGTTGATATTTTTTCAATTTTCGGAATCATATTTTTCACATAAATTAAAATTATATGTTAGAATGGTATCCAAATATAAAAATAATTCTGCTCACATTTGCATGCTTATTACTCTGCCAATACCGTCAATAATTTAAGAAAAATGTGGAAAGTGTTTAAAAATGCTCATGTGAGCTTTTGCTATGGGGTATCGACCGGCGTGCGTCATGCGTCGTCCGTTAACTTATTACTCTGCCAATACCATGTATACAATAATTTAAGAAAAAGGTGGAAAGTGTTGAAAAATGATTTTTTTTAGCTCACCTGAGCCGAAGGCTCATGTGAGCTTTTGCTATGGGGTATCGTCCGGCATGTGTTATGCGTCGTCCGTTAACTTATTTTAACCGAGAGTGTTGAAATTTGCATTGAATGATTAGTTAGAAGGTCCTGACTAGATATTTGTATTCATTAAGTGAAAATAAAATTCAAGATGGCTGCCATGATCGCCATCTTTGAAATTATGTTTTTCCTTATAACTCCAATATTATTTGCTTCGTAGTAAGAAGACTTTCTAGGAATGTTCTAGTGACATTTCTGAATAAGAGGTGTTGTTTCAAAAATTCATTGAATTTACAAGATGGCCACCACATCAATTATCGTCTGATGAGCTATGGAAAAGTACTTCATTTCTTTTTTGACACTACAATGTTTCTGCAGTATAAAGTCACATATTCATGTACAGCTGTTTCTCGACAATACAGTAGCTGTGAATTACATCAACAACATGGGCGGGAAAAATATAGATCTTACAACTCTTACACAAGAAATATGGCTGTGGTGCATTCGAAGAGATATATGGTTGTCGGCCTGTCACCTACCTGGTGTTAACAACACAGAAGCAGATAAACTCTCGCGCATGCTATCTGATGATATGGAGTGGCACCTTGATGAGTCTATATTTCACCGCATCTGTGTACATTTTGACACCCCCGGCATTGACCTCTTTGCTTCGCGAGTAAATGCTCAAGTTGACACATATGTTTCATTTATTACCTGATCCAACAGCCGTCGCAGTTGATGCATTTACTATTTCATGGTCAAACTTTAATGTTTGTTATGCTTTTCCTCCCTTCAGCATTCTCAGCCGTGTTCTACAAACAATGGAGGAGGAACACACAACAGACCTGCTACTAATAGCACCTCTGTGGACGACACAACCATGGTTTCCAGCCCTGCTTCACTTGCTGGTGGACAAACCTGTTCTCCTACCCAACATACAACGGATCCTCCACCTAATCAACAAACCCAACAAGGAGCATCCTATCAAGAACCTTCGGCCGACTGCATGCAGATTATCTGGGATAGACTCGAGGAGAAGGGTATTTCAAAAGAGTCTGCGGACAGCATCATGGGAGCATGGAGAGATTCAACCAAAAGACAATATGGGGTCCATCTCCGCAGACGGCTGCTATTTTGTCGTGAACCACTTTGTTCATCTGTGAAAAATGTGATAGATTTTTTACAGACAATGTTTGATAGAAACCTTAGCTATAGTTCTATTAATACAGCTAAATCTTGCATTAGCTCACTGTTAGAGATAACTGGCTCTAATAACATCATGCAGGACAGTCTGATTCAAAGATTTATGAAAGGTGTGTTCCATAAAAGACCTACACTACCTCGATATTCCAACACCTGGGATGTTTCTGTAGTACTAGGATTATATACCTCGAAACTTAAACTCCTGTAAATACTATCTCTTTTCGTTTACTTTCATTCAAATTACTTATGTTACTGGCTATACTGTCAAGCCAACGCTGTCAGACAATTCATTTGTTCAATGTAAGTTACTTCTGAAGATGTGACAATTAGAGTGACTGATTTGATTAAACAGTCACGTCCAGGATATTACCTGGAACCTATCTGTTTGAAAGCTTTCCAACAGAACCATAAACTGTGCATTGTGCAGACTATGTCTGAATATCTGAACTGTACAAATAAAGTATGTGTTGAAGGACAAACTCGGCTATTTTAGCTGTGAACTCGCCACACCATCCAGTTTGTAAGCAAACTTTATCAAATTGTATGAAAAATGTACTTATGCTAGCAGGTGTAGATGTGACAGTGTTTAAACCGCATAGCACAAGAAGTGCGACTGTATCAGCAGCAAAAACAGCACAGGTTCCCCTAACAGTCATCATGAAGAGTGCGGGCTGGTCGAATGCCCAAATGTTTCAAAAATTCTACAATAAAGAAATACAAACAGACACATCAACAAAAGAACCTAGTAGTGTTGATGGTGGTATCTTGAATCGATACGCGAATAACAAGTGACTAGTGAGAGACAAATGTAGTTCTGTACTACTATCTGAACAAACATGTATGTGGTTGTAAATATGTTTTGAATATATAAAGCAGTAACAAAAGATCTTGGAAATGATTGTTTTTATTTTGCTTTATTTAACAACACAAATATTCACCTCTAAAATCTCATTTGGACCCTAAGTAGGTTAAGTTCATGGAATTGGAACTTAAATGAGCTTTCTCTGAAAGCGAAATTTGAGATAAATTCCATGAATTTAACTTCTACTTAGGGTTCAATTGCCCGACCCTTGACCCTCCCAATTAATGCAAATGAATAGTTGTGTTGTACTCTGAAGACTGAATCACGTGACTCTGACGTCATCTCAATTGAACCCTAAGTAGAAGTTAAGTTCATGGAATTTATCTCAAATTTCGCTTTCAGAGAAAGCTCATTTAAGTTCCAATTAGATAAAGGGCAGCAGAGGTCTGGGAATGGCGCCCTTTCTCCAGAGCTGCCCAGTTACCATGGTAAATATCAGAAAACTTCTGATAATTTAAATCAAATTTGGAGAGAGTCTAAAGGTTTCTAATTCATTTGTCATATACATATATATTATGTAGTGATACTGTGCAAGTGGAAAACATGTCACATTGATACTTTATGTCTTTACATTGCTCTAAGCAGGAATAATGATAGGACAAAAGTCAACTGACATCTAGGATGATAATTGCATATGCTGATAGTAAATATTGCAAAATTAGGTCACTGACCTACTTTTTCTATGATTACATTAAGGCAAAAAAAATAGACATCAAGGATGAGGAAGGCATGCCGATAACAAATATTGCAAAATTAGGTCACTGTGACCTACAGTACTTTTCAATAATTACATTAGGGCAATGAAAATGGACATCTGGGATGAGAAAGGCATGCCGATAACAAATATTGCAAAATTATGTCACTGTGACCTACTTTTCAATAATTACATTAGGGCAATAGAAATGGACATCTAAGATGAGAAAGGCATGCCATAGCAAATATTGCAAAATTAGGTCACCGAGACCTACTTTTTCAATAATTATATTAGGGCAACAGAAATAGACATCTAGGATGAGAAGACATGCTGATAGCTAATATGTCAAAATTAGGTCACTGTGACCTTCTTTTTCAATAATTATATTAGGGCAACAGAAATGGACATCTAGGATAAATGCATGCCGATAACTGATATTGCAAAATTAGGTCACTTACCTACTTTTTCAATAATTATATTAGGGAATTACTTTGTCTAGATTACCTCAATAAGTTGACAATATTCTGTAATGTCATTACTTCTTCAACTTAATAGGTACATGTATATGTATATCGAAATATTGCAAACATGCCATTCAATATTTTGATGATGATGAAAATGATGAAAACAAAAACTTGATGAATTTTGTTGAAGCTTCCTGTTGATGATCAGCATTTTTTTGCCATCTCCAGAATCACATTCTCCAGAAATTTTAACCTTACATTCTTTGAGATAGACCCTTGGTAATATACTGCCCACCAGCCATGCAGCTATCAGCCTCTAGTTGGTTTGTAGGGCTATAAACACAGCAGGTGAGCGTTTAGGCCTATAGGCCTCTTGTTACAATTTCTTATCATATGTCTATTTTTTTTTTTTTGCATGAAACAAAATTACTGAACTTTAGTGTACGATTCATTTTTACGTGACTTGTTTGTTTTGGTCATTTGTTGTCAAGAACCATTTATTTTCGATTCACAAGGTACACAAAGATACAGAAAAGGTGAAAAGATGTGTCGGCGAGAGATTGCGTGATGACCTTGGGGATCCTCAAAGGAATGTTTGCATGGAACATTGGATTTACATTGCCTTGCCTGATGATGAACATCATGAAGATAAACATCTTCTTGGCCAGGTAAATGCAAAATGTTTGTTATATAGTACGATGGCCGATAGTGGCCGTACATATAATACACCTAGTTATACATAAATATGTACTAAATGACAAGTTTCATTAGGTACATTTAAAAGTTTCAAAAAGAAAATATGTAATTTACTGTTAATTTCATTTTATTAAAGAGTTACTGTAAATGCACTTATACTTTAGTGGTGTATTATGTTAGTGCTTTTAGCCCTTTATTGATTATGCAACAGCTTCAGTAGTGCTAAAGATTAGGATTCAAATAGACGCTAATAATTTGAATTTCACAGTTTTTCATGTGTGTGCTAAAATATGTACATGTATATTAACAGTACCTGCACATGAATAATATCTTATGGTCCCAAGAGTGGCCCTTTAATTGTACTAGTTAGTGATGTCAAGGTATAAGCAATAAAATAGTGCCTTATAAAGTTATCATTTGGACCATTAATTCCATCAGTCTCTAGATATACTAGTGTTCATGTGTCTCTTTTGTAAAGCTGTTTTATCAATTAATTTTAGTTGATCGGTTTCATGAACCATTCGTCCAAAGATGTAAGGGACAAACTGGTGGAATTGGTTGGACATGGCGTTACAAGTGTTGCAGAGATGAGTAGACATTTGCGTGTGTTTGTTGACACACATTTATTTTTGGACAAGACAAAACCAGCCAGTTCTGATGCTGCGTATTATCAAGCAGATGAGACAATCCGAAAACATGTCTACAAAGCTCAATTGCGCCGGAGGTATAACTTCATTAATTAACCGCAAAGAGAATTCAAACACAAAAGACAGCAAAGACTAATATAACTGTCTTTAGATCCTTTACTCTACATGTACTTGCAATACTGTTTTGTGAAAGGTTACATGATTTATAACATTTTGTACAAGCTCTCTGTCTGTCATACAAATCATTTGTTTACTGCTTCCATGAATTAATTACAGATGAATTTGATAAATGAAATATGCACTTTAGCTTCCTCAATTGTTACCAGATTTTTTTTTTGCCCCTTAATTGATATGTATCTGAAGATTTTCCAATTACTCCTCACAGGAATATGTGTATGAATATTGATGACAATTTTCCCTAGTCATCAATGCTAGTCAATTCTATGAAATATTTCTTATATTGAATGTTTATTGAGAGACATCTCATTTAACTGATTTCAGGTACTCTAAGTTGGATCAAGAAAACCTCATTCAACAGGTATCAGAATGGCAACAAAATTACCCTGATGACAACTTCAGTTTCATGCCAGCTTCACCAGCAACTACACATTTAGGAGATGAAGACATCAAAGTGGAATGTTTGGAACAGGATGATGATGATGAAATATATCCCCAGTTGGTTACACAAACAGAAGCTACAGAGTTTTTCTTTTGTCATCAAACACAATTCCAGCGTCATCTGCTTTATAGGTAACATTATTATACCTTAACACTAAACACTGTATAAAAAGCAGTGAATAGATTTTTTTAATTTCTGGTCAAGTTTGCAAAAAGAACTATCAATCAGTTAATAGTCATATGTGCTACTTACCTGTGATATGTCACCATGGTGGTTGGTATGATAAAACTGTTATTGTATGAATCACCACTTACACTATCTATTTCCCTCAGCTTTACCTTGCGGGGAACAATATAAGTGTGATTTCCCTCATACCATTAAAAAAACTGTACTATAATAGCTGTTAGTGATGAATTTATAATTTTTCAATTGAAGGCCTACTGGACTCAGTTTATTAAATTTAAGATTCTTTGACATTGTCATATTAATCTACAATGGTTTTCATCATTCATAAAATGTAATTGTAATGACCTTTTAGATACAATTATGTGATAATTTTGTCTCCTAGATCTTCTTTACAATTCTACATAATCCAAGATAGTATGCCTCTTCTCTTCCTTGAAAGTAATTTTGTTTTTGCAGGTATGGGAATTCATTGTGTTTGCTTGATGCCACTTACCGTACAACAAAGTATGCACTACCACTTTTTTTTTTGGCTGTTAAAACCAATGTGGGATTTAGTGTTGTTGGTGAATTCATTGTACAACATGAAACCAAGCAATCCATTATGAAAGGTCTCCAAACATTCAAGGAATGGGTTAATTCAGCATCAGACAAACCAATGAATTGGAATTGGGAACCAAGGTTTTTCATGACTGATTTCTGTGAAAGAGAAATAGTTGCCATTGAAGAGGTGTTTCCAGGTAAGTGTCATTTTTTTTAACCAATATACTGGTATATAAAAAACTGGATTAGTAAATAGTTCCTTGTAACCATTTAAGTAGAATGATGAATATATACTGTACATCAAAACCAAAAGAAAATAACATGAACTCAACAGTCAAGGGACACGAGGAAACAAGTAAAACTAAGGAGCATATACTGACATGACACATCTTAAACATAAAAACCAGAGATAAAATCAGGTGCTCCGGGAGGGTTTAACCTATGCTTGATATTTCTTTTCCATTTTTCCGAAGAGAATTTAAGAGTATAAAGTTAATTTTTAACATTTTGCATTTATATGAAAGAACATGTGACATTGGGTTAATTGGGCTTATAGTAATATATGCATTTTAATTGAAGATATTATGTGTAACATAGGAAAATAACAATTGTTATATTCTAATTTAAATTTAGAAACCTTTGTCTACATCTGTGATTTCCACCGGGAACAGAGCTGGACAAGATGGGTTAGCAAGATTGACAATGGTGTAAGTCAATGCAAAGACAGTAGTCTGTCAATGTTGAGGAGATGTGCCCATGCGTGCACATTGGCAGAATACCAAGATGCAGTACAGAAGCTACAGAAGTCCTCCCATTGGATCACAAACAGTCGCCTAAGGAATTGGTTCACAAAAACTTGGATGAGCAAAGAGAAGGTTTTCTTTTGTTTATTTTAATATCATAGGTCTTTTAGTGTTAGTATCATTTATACTATTGATTATAAAGTCATATTTAAGTGGATGAGGAATAACATCAGATCGATGTTGACCAATCTGTAATTATGCAGGGATATAATCCATGCATTGTTATGAAACAAAGTCGAAGATTATTTCATTTTCCCTTCTGTAAATTTATTTTCGTTTGTCAATATTTGATACATTTTACAAAAGTAAAATATATATACAGTCATATTTAAACTATTATTGTAAAGATTATTTAGTGTTGTGTTAACTGTTCTATCTTTTATTTATTGACACTTTTTTATTTTGACAGCGATGGGTATGGGCAAACAGATTTGGAAAAGGTCTCTTAGTCAACACCAACAATGGTCTTGAAAGACAAAATAAAACATTTAAATACCAGTTTTTGGAGCAGAGAAAAAACAACAACCTCTCTGGGATGATATCCACTCTCCTGCAAGAGTATTTACCATCAATGATGCTAAAGTAAGTCACTATAAAAATGAAAAAGACATATAGAACATTTGCCATTTCTTGATGATATATTTATTTCATCGAATATTTAACATGAAAGCATAGCATGAGGGTTAAATATGTTTTCGCCTGTCCCACAAAATGATATAAACATATGACACACCAAGAAAAAGGCAAATATTTTATTTTCCAATGCATTACTTTTTTCAATGAAAAAAAATTAGTTTGAAATTTTGTAAGTTTCGCATTGTTCTAGTTGAAAAAAATTTTACATTGATTTCGCATCAACTGTTTTTTTTTCATACCTGTGAAAGATAATTATTATGATAAGAAGTAATATTAAATATATTGAAAGAATATAAATCCTTATATCATATTTAATTGCTAAAAATGTATTTAAATTAAAAAATTACGTTGTTTTTTAGCTCACCTGCCCGAAGGGCAAGTGAGCTTATGCCGTGGTGCGGCGTCCGTCGTCCGTCCGTCCGTCCGTCCGTCCGGCGTCAACTTTTTCATTTAAACAACTTCTTCTCAATAACCAAGAGGCCCAGGGACTTCATATTGGGCCTGAAGCATGCTGGGGTAAAGGGGTACCAAGTTTGTTAAAATAAATGACATTGACCTTCATTCAAGGTCACATGGGTCAAATAAGCTATAATCTTCAAATGACTTCTTCTCAATAACCAAGGGGCCCAGGGACTTGATATTGGGCCTGTAGCATGCTGGGGTGAAGGGCTACCAAGTTTGTTAAAATAAATGACATTGACCTTCATTCAAGGTCACATGGGTCAAATAGGCTATAATCTTCGGACAACTTCTTCTCAATAACCAAGAGGCCCAGGGACTTGATATTGGGCCTGTAGCATGCTTGGGTGAAGGGTTACCAAGTTTGTTCAAATAAATGACCTTGACCTTCATTCAAGGTCACATGGGTAAAATAGGTTATAATCTTTAAATGACTTCTTCTCAATAACCAAGAGGCCCAGGGACTTGATATTGGGCCTGTAGTATGCTGGGGTGAAGGGCTACCAAGTTTGTTCAAATAAATGACCTTGACCTTCATTCAAGGTCACATGGGTCAAATAGGCTATAATCTTCAAAAGACTTCTTCTCAATAACCAAGAGGCCCAGGGATTTGATATGTGGCCTGTAGCATGCTGGGGTGAAGGGCTACCAAGTTTGTTAAAATAAATGACCTTGACCTTCATTCAAGGTCACATCGATCAAATAGGCTATAATCTTCAAACGACTTCTTCTCAATAACCAAGAGGCCCAGGGACTTGATATTGGGCCTGTAGCATGCTGGGGTGAAGGGCTACCAAGTTTGTTCAAATGAATGACCTTGACCTGCATTCAAGGTCACAGGAATCAAAAAGGCTAAAATCTTTAAACGACTTCTTCTCAATAACCAAGAGTCCCAGGGAGTTGATATTGGGTCTGTAGCATGCAGAGGTAAAGGGCTACCAAGTTTGTTCAAATGAATGACCTTTATTTTCATTCAAGGTCACAGGAGTCAAAAAGACTGAAATCTTTAAACGACTTCTTCCCAATAGCCAAGAGTCCCAGAGACCTAATATTTGGCCTGTAGCATGCTGGGGTAAAGGGCTACCAAGTTTGTTCAAATGAATGACCTTGACCTTCATTCAAGGTCACAGGAGTCAAAAATGCTAAAATCTTTAAACGACTTCTTCTCAATAACCAAGAGTCCCATGGAGTTAATATTGGGTCTGTAGCATGCTGGAGTGAAGGGCTACCAAGTTTTTTCAAATGAATGACCCTGACTCACATTCAAGGTCACGTCGTATCAAGTATACTTAAATCTTTAAATGACTTTTAGTGAAAAGCCAAAGTGCAGACAGACATTATATTGGTCCTGTAGCATGCTTTCAAATAACTGCAGGATCCATATATGAAAAGATCACTGCATTGCAGGTGAGCGATTTGGGCCCATTGGGCCCTTGTTCATTGTAAACTCGTAAATCTGATAGACAGGAGATACAATTAAAATGCATAGATGTAAAGGTAATTAATTAAAATTTGATTTTTTTAAGTTAGAACAGTGTCCTTATAAGTGGAAATTAAACAAATTTCTAATAAACAAAAGTATTAACAATTTTATTTTAATGGGAGGTATGTGTATAAATATTATTTTGAAAATGATGATATATTTGTAAATCCTTTAGGTACATTAGAGAAAATGCCATATTAACAGATTATATTGGAAGGACTTTTGACTCAGAGGTACCTGTTTTCCTCCATAACAGACCAACTTAATTCATTAAACATTGTTTGGCCAAAATGGAACTCTGTGAAACGTTTGGCAAGAAGGACGTTGAGCATCTTGGTGATTGTTCATTCCAGGTACTCTTTAATATAATTTGAATTTTTTATTTACATGTAACAGTTGTTCTTCTTTGTCTTAGTAAATGAGACCTGCATGTAAATAGCATCTTCTACGACCAATGTGAAAAATCTCCGGCAAATTAATATCTTTCTAAAATTAGATACAGAAGGGGGTTTCTTGAACTAGCCAAAGATGCAAATACACACTGCTTGCGAGAATAAAATTCATGAAAAAATGACACTTGTCTTTCAAAGATTTTAATTTGTAGCAGCTGAAGAATTTATACAAAGAAAAATTGTGTGGCCCCTGTAAGCCTAACCTGGCTGGTGCCTGATAAAGATAAGGACATCGAATTAGATTCTTTATGTATTTATTGTGTAAGCAATGCCCTTAGCATGTCATGTTGTATATCTTCAGAAAAGCAAACAAACTCTGTATTTCTTGAAAGAATACCCCTTGTCCATCCTTTATTCCCTAGTTTATTTGCTCCTGCGTTGAATACCCTAGGTTGTCTCGATGCAAATGCTTGGGGTGTTCATTATATATGCATAAAGCTGTGATTGCTTCCTTTACAAAATATTTTACTCAGTTGTGTAATGGCTTACACATACATCATACATAAATGATGTCACATACAATGGCGTTGTTGTAACCGTAAAGGAGATAACGCGCAATTTCATTGGCCCATGTTTACTCATGAATATGAATGATTTTACATGTACAATGCTGCATTTGCTCGAGATAACAAGTTTATTCAGCACTAGAGCAAATACCCTGGGGAACCGAGGATGACCCCATGTCAAGACTCCGTGGTAATTGAGTTCATGCAATCGTATGCAGGGTTAAAATTACCTTCAATTCTTAAATATTTGTTTGCAATATAATAGATTGGGACACATACAAATTACGTCTTTGGTCTTTGGCGAGGATTCAAACCCAGACCTCCCCACCTGATAACCATTCTTTTATTGTTTGAAAAGAAATAACAGGTTACAGGTATTCTGTTGTATATTCATTTGATGAAGCTTTCACAATAATTATCAAGGAATAATACAAAAGTTCACATATTTTTATTTCAGGTGTCAAGTCAGTCATCTGTAGAAAAAACAACATACAGAGTTAATTTGAATGGTCCCACTGGAATGCCAAGCTGTGACTGCCACAATTGGCAATGGACATTATTGCCTTGCAAACATATGTTTGCTGTGTTTGCACACACAGATTATTCATGGGAGGATATTGCAGCAGAATACAGGAGCTCACCATTCCTAACCATTGATAGCCATGTTGTAAAACATCCAGTTACCAGCACAGATACTCCAACTGAAGAAGTGCTGTGTGAAGAATTTGGTTTTGATGGTATAGGAATGTTTGAGTCTGAGAGTGAGTCCATTTTGGAATTGCCTCTTGCTAAGAAAACTCCAAGAGGTTTGAAATCACTTGCTATTAAATGCCGTGAGAAGTTGTCGATTCTCCAGAATGCAACTTACCTCTGCCAAAAAGAAGAGACTCTGACCTCTTTGGTTGATGTCCTCGACCATGAAATCATTAAAGTAAATAGTGGTTTATACATAAATCATGGACTATGTGAAGAAACCCCAGCTAAGAAATCTGAAGTGAAATCAAAACCAGAAAAACGCCAGCCTATTCACAATAAGCTTAAACTTGTGAAAACAAGAAAAAGAAAGGAAAGATCAGCAAAGAGAAAACCAGCCCCAGACACATCTGAAACCATTATAATTGATGGAATTGTTGCTTTGGACCATCACAAAGAATTTCAAGAGGGCATTGCAGGTAACTATCTGAGAGTATAAATTTACAATGTGTAAACATGATTCATACTGTGAAATCATTGATTTCCACGGGTTCCAAATTGGGGCAAGCTTACCATTTTGAGGCTGACTTTAAATACCGGTAAATTCATTAATTCTTAAATCTTAGTAATACTATAAATAAATGTTTTATTAGGACTCAAATTGACACAATGTGTTTTTGTTTGTTTCATAAAAAATCTGCTTGAACAAATCTCACATTTATACAATGATATTACAATTGCATTTACTTTGTTTCTTCAGACATGGTATCTACAATGTCAGCCAGTGAATGGGATGCATTAGTACAAGATGCTAAGTGCACAAGCACTTACCAGTTTGCAATGGATATGGTGGCCAGAACTGCCTTAACTATGCTTGACGAGATTTGCCCGAATGGTGATCATGTGGATATTTTACATTCATTGTCCCATACACATAGTCCATCAGAGTTAAATGCAGCCCAACAACTTAGACTTTCATTAATTCTTCTAGCTACTTATGGTGAGTACATACATATATAGGTCTAATAATTGGCTTTAGATGATCTCGATGGTGATTATAGGCTCTTAAGCTCTTATCAATCAATAGTCCTACTTAAGACTATGGAGTGTTTTTGATTAGGATCATAGTTGCTATAAAACAATCTAACATTATCGGAGAATCTTGTCAAAGTGAAATTCAGTGTTTGTTGCTAGGATATGAATGGATTGTCAATTTATATTAGTTGCACAATTCTTTACACATATTGTTAAACTTTCAGTCAAAGAAGGAAAATATCACTTGCAAAGGGATTTTGCAAAAGAAGAAGCTGAGGCAAGCAAGGCAATGATGGAATGTATAGCTGCAATGAAATCATTGGCTGAAACTAACTCTGGTATATTGATTTAAACATTTTTGCTATTATTAGCATATGTATCCAACTGTCCTCTAATGGCACTATGAAATACCCTTCCTAAGAAACAGAAATTTTGAAAATACATGAACAACATTCTTAAAAGCTATGAAAAGAAAGGGTAATAATGAAGACATTATGAAAATAAGACATTTTTGGCATATTTCAGTTTCCAAAACATTTATGAATGCTATCAAAACCATTCAAACTTAATATATATTTATAGTTTGTGATTAATCATAATTTCAGCACCAGCCAGTCAAAACTCTCAAGGAACTAAACGAAAATCTGAAGATGCTGAATTAATTGAGCAACCTTCTGCTGCAGCAAAGAAAAGTTTTCATATTGATGAAAAGAAATGTAAATCAATTTATTTGATTATATTTTACTAATTCAGCTTTTCTTTCTTTTGTGTTGATTTTAATATTTTGGTTATTATTGTGGAAGCTGTGTTATCATCGATTAGTCAAGAAAAAGATTTCTTTATCATGATTATCATGAAATAATTTTTCTTATTGAAATCACTTGCAAAGTTTTATTTGAACTTAAATATTTTTAGTATTTGACTATTTATTTGAAGGTACTTTAAAACGTTTTCATAGACTAATGAAATAAATGCTTCCAAAATTGTTGACGGTAAATTTCATTTTTCATTGGTCAGTTGATGATGTCATAACATTAGTTAATTGTGTATCTTGCAGCCAATGTCAAGACTGTTAAAGTTAAAGAAAAAGAGGACTAAGAAGCATGTTTCATGGAGTGACTCCTATACCAACGTTGCAACAGTTACATCCACTGATCATTGACCAACAAAAAGGTTTACTATTAATATACATTAATATATGTGTACATGTTTTTTTAAGAGAATGTTATTCAAACTATATAAGTTTGTCTATTGTAAATTTTTGTAAATGCCTAAGGTTTCAGTTCGTGTTCATGTTTGCATCATAATTATATGTCTAACATACACAAACTCAAAATCTAGCAATTGTAAAAACAAATGCATGCAGACATTTTAGTTTAGTTTTTATGGAACATTTCATATTTATGTATTTGCAACTTTATTTTTCAGCACAAAATCATGTTGACAGAATATGGGATCAGCATGAAGAGTCAAATTATATACTAGCAAAAGTATAAGGATTCAACTTAACTGATGTTGATATCAAATCTTTGAAGAGGGGTCATTGGCTGACAGATCAGGTAAATTTGTACCGGGTATTTATTTTTGAAAAGTAATTAACACCTTTGTATTTAGTATTATGAAATCTATCCAGCTAGAACTTTATCTTTAGCAGCAGTATGTACATGTACAGAAAGCTTCAATTATAATGTTTGCAGTTCCAAAACAAATATTATCATATCTATTTTTCTTCTTCAAGAAATATTTGTATTTTTGTGATATTTTGATTGTATGCTAACTATAGGTTATGGATGGTTACCTAGCCTGTTTGACACAAAAGGAAATGGATAAAGGGTTAAAGGTCAAACATGAAGTTGTACCGACAATGACCAACATAATAGATGATAAACATGTGCCAAATAAGAAGGTATGTTTTATAGTTTTATTCATTTGAATTTACAAATAACAACCAAATACAAAAATGTAATGAAATATAGTTTTATTTGTAATTGGTTGTTAAATTTATTTATTTGTGCTTTTATTTTAAAACATATCATACAATCCTTATATTAACAAATTTGTATTGTAAATCAAGCGTTTCATTGTTGATACATGTACCTTCCGATATATTATTTGATATACATGTATTATCAAAATGAATTAACATATTGGAATAATTTCATACTTCAGTGCAGAATCATGAAGTATGACTACGGTATATCATTGGAGCTTATCACCAGCGTGGAGGTCACTGAAATATAGTGGTGAGAATTTATTGAAAGATATGTTTTTGTATTATGGAAATCATTTGATCAACATTGAAAAATGCAAGAGTGTATTTTGATAAATAAACAATCAATTCAGTTAACATCAGCAATGTAGTGAATCCATAGGAACACCAAAAAAGTGGTTGGAAGATTTCAACTGGATATATACCAATGGTAATAAAATGTCATTTTCAAGTGAACATCGATCACCATGCAGATGCCAATATCATCTTTTCAGTAGGGGGTTTTGATATACACAAACAAATAATTACCAATTTCAACACTATTTCAAATTTTGATGACATAATAAAATATTTGTGAGAAATTTGTTTTTGTCTTAACTCAAATTTCAGACAATGATGTGTTGTGTAGTTTGGTTGTTACAGTGTCAATAATTTAGTTTTACAGGGAAAATGTTAGTCATGTTTCTAAGTGATGCATTTTTTTGACAGATTGTGGAACCAAAAAGAGGGGCAGTTTATTTTTATAATCCGCTGGGGGAAACTGCATTTCAACAGAGAAGAGCTATGGACAGTTGGAGGTAAAGTAACATACATGTATTTCACACAGTTACCATTGACAATAATAAAACTTTACATCTATCAAAAACAACATGTTTAGTGGATAAATAAACAATACGAAAACCAGACCATTATACACATGCACATTCTATGGTTCTTATAGGCTCAGATGTTGTTTTAAAAGGCAAGCTTTCATTGTGATATCAATATTTGATTTTAATTAACTATTAAAATGTTGAACTACTCGGTTAACATGGTTATTTTAGAAGCTTTGGTTACTGAGAAAGTCATATAAGAATATTTGCAAAAACTATTATTAGATCTGAAAATCCTGAAATATTCACATTATATATTGTTATTGTTAATGATTTATAATATCTACAGGAATTATGTGAATAGAAGCATGGTTTTCAACACATCATGGCATTTGGAATCAAAGCCACATGCTAAACAGTTAGATAGCTGCAACTGTGGAGTATACTGTTTAATGGTAAGTGAATTTGGACCTTATATATTGGATATTTCTGTCTGGAAGCAAGAGTTAAAGCAATTTCAGCATTTTTATTTAAACTTTATAATTTATAAACATTTTGTAGTCAGTGATAAGCTCTTTCAATGCAGACAGTGTGATGAGACAAAGAATACTGAAAGGTGCATCAAGAGATTTGCTTGTTGGAAAGTGAATGGTACAGTTGATCTATGTATGTCACAATTGAAAATTACCTTTAATTATTAATATTTCATTTCTTTTACTTTTTGTAAATTTTCAGTTTGCAGAAAGACATCTTTCAGGAGATTCATTGCTTGACATCTCTCTAATAGATGTTGAAGCAAAGAGAAGGTAGATAGGATGTACCTTTCTGCTTTATGAAGGTAACAATGAAGAGAAACTTCAAATGTAAAAAAATCTTTGTGTTAATATTTATAATTTAGAATGATAATTATGTTTAAGAAGAAAGGAAATAATTAGTCATATGATAATATTATTTATTTGCACAATCATAATGTTATTTAAAAAGGTAAAAAAAAACTATCAACATATTGACAATTTTTTTCTTCATATTTCACAGTGTACCTGGATGAACAATGTCCTTGCTGTGGATTTCAAACCAGCAATGAAAACAAATCAAATCTAGTAGGTCCACCCTCTTACATTAATATTTTACTTTCAAGTTTATATAATTCAATTTTGTGAATACATAATTAAGTACCTTTCAATTTATAGTTCAAAAACATTTTAATCTCGTTTGTCATTCTATGACATTAATACTGATTTTGTTAATGCAAATCTTCTGGGATTTTTAGCCCACCATTATCAGATGGTGGGCTATTCAAATCGCCCTGTGTCCGTGGTCCGTCAGTCCGTCCGTCCGTAAACAATTCTTGTTATCGCTATTTCTCAGAAAGTACTGAAGGGATCTTTCTCAAATTTCATATGTAGGTTCCCCTTGGTGCCTAGTTATGCATATTGCATTTTGAGACAAATCGGAAAACAACATGGCCGACAGGCAGCCATCTTGGATTTTGACAATTGAAGATTGTTATCTCTATTTCTCAGAAAGTACTGAAGGGATCTTTCTCAAATTTCATATGTAGGTTCCCCTTTGTGTCTTGTTATGCATATTGCATTTTGAGACAAATCGGAAAACAACATGGCCGACAGGCAGCCATCTTGGATTTTGACAATTGAAGATTGTTATCTCTATTTCTCAGAAAGTACTGAAGGGATCTCTCTCAAATTTCATATTTAGGTTCCACTTGCATTGGTGCCTAGTTATGCATATTGCGTTTTGAGACCAATCTGAAAACAACATGGCCGACAGGCAGCCATCTTGGTTTATTGGCAATTGAAGTTTGTTATCACTATTTCTCAGAAAGTACAGAAGGGATCTTTCTCAAATTTCATATGTAGGTTCCCCTTTGTGCCTTGTTATGCATATTGCATTTTGAGACAAATCGGAAAACAACATGGCCGACAGGCAGCCATCTTGGATTTTGACAATTGAAGTTTGTTATCGCTATTTCTCAGAAAGTAATGAAGGGATCTTTCTCAAATTTCATATGTAGGTTCCTCTTGGTGCTTAGTTATGCATATTGCATTTTGAGACCAATCAGAAAACAACATGGCCGACAGGCAGCCATCTTGGACTTTGACAATTGAAGTTTGTTATCGCTATTTCTCAGAAAGCACTGAAGGGATCTTTCTCAAATTTCATATGTAGGTTCCACTTGGTGCCTAGTTATGCATATTGCATTTTGAGACCAATCGGAAAACAACCTGGCCGACAGGCAGCCATCTTGGATTTTGACAATTGAAGTTTGTTATCTCTATTTCTCAGAAAGTACTGAAGGGATCTTTCTCAAATTTCATATGTAGGTTCCCCTTGGTGCCTAGTTATGCATCTTGCATTTTGAGACCAATTGGAAAACAACATGGCCGACATGCAGCCATCTTGGATTTTGACAATTGAAGTTTGTTATCGCTATTTCTCAGAAAGTACTGAAGGGATCTTTCTCAAATTTCATATGTAGGTTCCTCTTGGTGCTTAGTTATGCATATTTCATTTTGAGACCAATTGAAAAACAACATGGCCGACAGGCAGCCATCTTGGATTTTGACAATTGAAGTTTGTTATCGCTATTTCTCAGAAAGTGATGAAGGGATCTTTCTCAAATTTCATACGTATGTTCCTCTTGTTGCCTAGTTATGCATATTGCATTTTGAGACCAATCGGAAAACAACCTGGCCGACAGGCAGCCATCTTGGATTTTGACAATTGAAGTTTGTTATCGCTATTTCTCAGAAAGTAATGAAGGGATCTTTCTCAAATTTCATACATACGTTCCCCTCAGTGCCTTGTTATGCATATTGCATTTTGAGACCAATCAGAAAACAACATGGCTGACAGGTAGCCATCTTGGTTATTGACAATTGAAGTTTGTTATCACTATTTCTCAGAAAGTACTGAAGGGATCTTTCTCAAATTTCATATGTAGGTTCCCTTTGGTGCCTAGTTATGCATATTGCATTTTGAAACTAATCAGAAAACAACATGGCCGACAGGCAGCCATCTTGGATTTTGACAATTGAAGTTTGTTATCGCTATTTCTCAGAAAGCACTGAAGGGATCTTTCTCAAATTTCATATGTATGTTCCCCTTAGTGCCTAGTTTTGCATATTGGGACCAATTCAAAAACAACATGGTCGACAGACAGCCATTATCGCTAAATCTTAAATTTTATATATAGCTTTGAAAAGTAGTTTGAAAAGTACTAGCTATAGAGGGCTGTTTCTGAATTTACACAGATTAGTAAGACTTACAAGAAGGGAAAAGTAGAGAAAAGATCAATCTGACATGGAACCTATGAAGATCATTCAATGGTGGGCGCCAAGATCCCTCTGGGATCTCTTGTTACAATTGAAGTTTGTTATCGCTATTTCTGAGAAAGTACTGAAGGGATCTTTCTCAAATTTCATATGAAGGTTCCCCTTGGTGCCTAGTTATGCATATTGCATTTAGAGACCAATCGGATAACAACATGGCCGACAGGCAGCCATCTTGGATTTTGACAATTGAAGTTTGTTATCACTATTTCTGAGAAAGTACTGAATGGATCTTTCTGAAAATTCATATGTAGGTTTCCCTTGGTGCCTAGTTATGCATATTGCGTTTTGAGACCAATCTGAAAACAACATGGCCGACAGGCAGCCATCTTGGTTTATTGGCAATTGAAGTTTGTTATCACTATTTCTGAGAAAGTATTTAAGGGATATTTCTCAAATTGCATATGTAAGTTTCTCTTGGTGCCTAGTTATGCATATTGCGTTTTGAGACCAATCTGAAAACAACATGGCCGACAGGCAGCCATCTTGGATTTTCACAATTGAAGTTTGTTATCGCTATTTCTGAGAAAGTACTTAAGGGATCTTTCTCAAATTTCATACGGAGGTTCCCCTTGGTGCCTCGTTATGCTAATTTCATTTTGAGATCAATTGGAAAACAATATGGCCGACAGACCGCCATCTTGGATTTTTGCAATTGAAGTTTGTTATCTCTATTTCTAAAAGTACTGAATGGATCTTTCTCAAATTTCAGAAGTAGGTTTCCCTTGGTCCCTTGTATTGCATTTTTGGACCAGTCTGTCCTGAAAACAACCTGGCAAACAAACAGCCATTATCGTTAAATCTCAAATTTCTTATATAACTAGGATTCCCTTGTTTGAAAAGTACTGGAGGGATGTCTCAATTTGCACAGATTAGTAAAATGAAGGGAAAAGTAGAGAAAAGATCAATCTGACATGGAACCTATGAAGATCATTCAATGGTGGGTGCCAAGATCCCTCTGGGATCTCTTGTTGACTATTTGTTGAATTTTTATTGGAATTCATTCTAATTTCGTTAACATTATCAGCTTGGGATGACAGCTTGATGGTATGTACATGTTGGCCCTGGTTGACCCCCAGGGGCTGATGGGCGGGACCAAAAAGGGTCAAATTAACAGAAATTTTAAAAATCTTCTTCTTACGGCCCAAATAAGGTAGAATTAAATACTCTTCACAGATCGAAGGGTCTTAAGGTGCTTTACCATAATTGTGAATTTCCTAGCCCTGGGGTCTTGTGTTTGCCCCATGGGAGGGGATAAACTTTACCATAAATTGTAGTTATAGGGAAATCACATTTTTGACTATCATTTGTTTTATTTTTTTTTGAAATTCATTCTTTCATTCAAATTTACTGAAATATTTCAAAAATCAGGTGACCATTAAGGCCCATGGGCCTCTTGTCTTTAAACTTATTAGTCCCCTGCCGTTTGAAAAATAGGGGGAATATAGGTTTACCTTCCGTCCGTCTGTCTGTCAGGCAATAGTTGTCCGGACAACTCCTTCTAAAGTACTACTCCGATTTTAATGAAACTTGGTATACATGATCAGTATAACATGTAGTTGTGCATCCCACATTTTTTTTTTCTCGAAAAACTAATTTTCAAAATGGCCGCTGACTTCTCATTGGTTGAGACTTTTCCGGACAACTCCTTCTAAAGGACACTCCGATTTTAATGAAACTTGGTATACATGATCAGTATAACATGTAGTTGTGCATCCCAAAATTTTTTTTCTGAAAAACCAATTTTCAAAATGGCCGCCGACTTCTCATTGGTTGAGACTTGTCCGGACAACTCCTTCTAAACCACTACTCCGATTTCAATAAAACTTGCAATTGGTATACATGATCAGTATAACATGTAGTTGTGCATCCCACATTTGTTTTTCAAAAATTCATTTTTCAAAATTGCCGCCAACTTCTCATTGGTTGAGGCTTGTCCTGACAATTCCTCCTAAAGTACTACTCCGATTTTAATGAAACTTGGTATACATGATCAGTATAACATGTAGTTGTGCATCCCACATTTTTTGTGTCGCCTTTGAAAAAGGAGACATATAGGTATTACTTTTCGTCGGCGTCGTCCAGAAAATGGTTTTCGTGCGATAACTTTAGTAGTTTAGAACGGATTAATTCGAAACTTCATGGGAAGGTTCATTACCATGATAGCTCGGACAAGTTCGATAACCAAAATTATTGGCACCTTTTTAAAAGAGTTATAGCCCTTTAATTTTTTGCGAAAATGGTTTCCACTCAATAACTTGAATAATTATTACTGGATTAATTTGTAACTGCATGGGAAGGTTCGTTACCATAATACCGTGGACAACTTCATTAACCAAATTTATTCAGACCTTTTTAAAAGAGTTATAGCCCTTTAATTTTTTTGCGAAAATAGAATGTTCGTTACCATAATACTGTGGACAAGTTTGTTATTGTTTTTTTTTTTTATTCAAGTCCTAATTTTAAAGAGTTATGACCCTTTAATTATTCGCATACACAGGCGACACCTTCACTTCCGTGGAATTCTTGTTTTTTCGAAAAACCAATTTTCAAAATGGCCGCCAACTTCTCATTGGTTGAGACTTGTCCGGACAACTCCTCCTAAAGTACTACTCCAATTTTAACGAAACTTGGTATACATGATCAGTATAACATGTAGTTGTGAATCCCAATTTTTCTTTTGGAAAAAAACATTTTTCAAAATTACTACCGGCTTCTCATTGCTTGAGGCGTGTCCAGACAATCCTAAAGTACTACTCGGATTTTAACGAAACTTGGTATACGTGATCAGTATAACACGGAGTTTAAAAAATGTGAAATAAATAGGTGCACTCCTGGTTCAGGCAGGGGACTTTGTATTGCTGTTGCAATACTATCCATCCTTGTTAGCTAGATTAAATGCCTTATGGGCTTAGCCAAGTTCAATAGTAACTTTTATATGTTTATTCAGAAGAATAAGACAAGATCTCAGGGCCATGAAACAATCGTAGTCTAACATAATCTAAAGTTTTGACTTGTCTCCACACAGATAATATCACATCATATGTGATTGACTAAGCAGAAACGTGATAATTGTTTGATGATTCCTGAGCTAGGTGTTGTGGAAGTATTACTTCTGCTTCACTGACATACAATCTAATTATCTTACAAATCTAGGTCAGAGTTGTTTGGCTGCAAAGTTTGATGATGACTTAATTGAAGATAAGAAAAACATGCGCTTTGAAATATTTTGATCAAATTTTAGGGTGAAAAACATTTTGGTGGATTTTAAGTATACTGCAAGAATCACTTGAGAAATCAAATTAATAACTTAAACTTTTGCATTCATCTTCATTGAACAATGTACTTTACTTTATAAAATCTTTAGCTTATTACTGGTATTAAAATTTTATTCTCAGAATGTCTGGTTGTTTTGAGATTTGGTCCTTTTGATAAGTTAAAGATATTGAGACATAATTTCACAGACTAGTTTGTTTTCTAAGATTATCTCCCTTTATACCTAATGAGCTGGTAACCAGGTAACCACCAATAGTTGAGACTGATTTGATGAATTGTGCATAAATGGGCCGTAAAACAGTCACTAAAATTGCTTGTCAAAATGTCATAATAAAAATTATAAAAATGATCGGTGAGTTCAAACCAATTAATCAAAAAATCATTTGAGCTACATATTACAGATTGGATTTTAGATACAAGGTAAAAATAACAGTTTGCTTTCTTTCTTCTTTTATAGATTGGTGACTTTGGTCTTGCCCGGGAATATGGATCACCTCTTAAACAATACACACCAATAGTTGTCACATTATGGTACAGAGCGCCCGAACTTTTACTAGGGTGTAAGGTAAGGTATTGTACAATTATGTATAATAATACAAGGCGTTTTTACAGTTTCACAATAGATTTCGACTATGACTAGATAGTTAATCAGTTAAAATTGATTTCTATGCAAATACACATTTGAAAATAACATAAATACATTGTCTGTAATATCAAAAACAATTACTGCTCCCCGTATCTGAGTAATGAGTACTCCCTTGAATGGGTATAACCTATAAACACACATGTTCCGTTCATCAAGTTGCTGTTTTTTTATCTGATCATAAAATGATGTTCCCTAAAGGTTTAATATGTAACACTCCTGGAATTTCTGTAAGAAAATGTAAGGAATAAGGCCTCTTTTATAACCTGAATTCTTCATTGTCAACATTTTAAGTAGTAACTTACTTCACATACATTATGAGAGTTTAGGTCTATTCCAGTAAAGTATGCCAACTGGAGGACTCTGTGTATCGTGGGTACAGTAATAGGCGTGTTGGTCTGATTTTCCTATAGACAGAGATAGACACGTGATCTGTTGATCGTATATTTGGCAAGATAATTACCAAACTCTGGCAGTATAACTCAAGCCCCACTTGATTTGCACTCTTCCCCTTCTAGACCGGTCACACGATTTGTATCTCTTCTGTTTCTGGAAGATCTTCTACCTCTTCCGTCTCAAAGCTGGAAGATTCGTCTTCCAAGATGGCGGCGACCATGTTTTAAGTGTGCGAGTGATGGGTTTCACTAGAGAAGGATATATGACACACACATGCATGTTTTTGTGTCATAGTGTTTGAGAAAACTTAAAAACTTGTTTATTTTGGGTTATATTCTCCCGGTTTACTCGATTACATATAACGGAATTTGATCTTCTTAAAAGGCTTCTCCTCTGAGAAGAGTGCAAATTGAGTGGGGCTAAGGGTTTACTCTATTTTACAGGAATATGCCACAGCGATAGACTCATGATCTGTTGGTTACCATGTCTTGTCTCTTCTTTCTTTCTCTTGTAAGTTTTGTTTCTTCTTCGGATTGCATCAACATCATCAGTAATTATGTCCAGTTGTCTATGTTTTTAGGTCATCTGACCCTAAGGGTCAGGATGACCTATAGTCATCGTGCTTCGTCCGTCGTCGTCAGCCGTGCGCCGTGCGCCGTCCGTAAACTTTTTCTTTCAAAACGCTACTCCTCCTTAACGCTTGGGTGGATTACTTCCAAATTTGGTTTAAAGCATCATTGGGGGAGGGCAATCATATTTTATATAAATGAGGCTGGTCTGACCCCTGGGGCCAGAAGAACGGGGCGCCGAAAAGGGAACTTAGGTGAATATTGCTATAAAATCCTACTCCTCCTTTACCCTTGGGTGGATTACAACTAAATTTGGTTGGAAACATCATTGAGAGAGGGCGGTCATATTTTATATAAATGAGGCTGGTGTGACCCCTAGGGCCAGAGGGGCGGGGCCCCAAAAGGGCAACTTTGATGAAATTTTGCTATAAAATCCTACTCCTCCTTTCCCTTTAGTGGATTTCAACCAGATATGTTGTGAAACATCATTTGGGGAGGGCGGTCATATTTTATATAAATGAGGCTAGTGTGACCTCTGGGGCCTGAGGGGCGGGGCCCCAAAAGGGGAACTTTTATGAAATTTTGTTATAAAATCCTACTCCTCCTTAACCCTTTAGTAAATTTCAACCAGATATGTTGTGAAAAATCATTTGGGGAGGGTGGTCATATTTTATATAAATGAGGCTAGTGTGACTCCTGGGGCCAGAGATGCGGGGCCCCAAAAGGGCAACTTTGATGAAATTTTGCTTTAAAATACTACTCCTCCAAAACCCAAAATATTTTATATAAACGAGGCTGGTCTGACCCCTAGGGCCAGAGGGGCCGTGCCGGCCCTAAATAGGGAACTTTGGTGGATATTTGCTATAAAACCCTACTCGTTTACCCTTTGGTGGATTACAACTAAATTTGGTGTGAAACATCATTGGGGGAGGGTGGTCATATTTTATATAAATGAGGCTGGTGTGAGCCCTGGGGCCAGAGTGACGGGCCCAAAAAAGGGAACTTTGATGAAATTTTGCTATAAAATCCTACTCGTCCTTAACCCTTTGGTGGATTTCAACCAGATATTGTGTGAAACATTATTGGGGGAGGGTGGTCATATTTTATATAAATGAGGCTGGTGTGGCCCCTGAGGCCAGAGGGGCGGGGCCCCAAAAGGGGAACTTTGATGAAATTTTGCTTTACAATACTACTCCTCCTAACCCCCGTAGTGAATTATTACCAAATTTGGTGTGAAACATCATTGGAGGAGGACAATCATATTTTATATAAATGAGGCTGGTTTGACCCCTAGGGCCAAAGGGGCAGGGCCCCAAAAGGGGAACTTTGGTGAATTTTTGCTATAAATCCTACTTCTCTCTAACCCTTGGGTGGATTAATACGAAATATGGTGTGAAACATCCTTTGGGAAGGGTGGTCATATTTTATATAAACGAGGCTAGTGTGACCCCTGGGGCCTGAGGGGCAGGGCCCCAAAAGGGGAACTTTGGTGAATATTTGCTGTTAAATCCTAATCCTCCCTACCTTTTGGTGGTTTACAACCTAATTTGATGTGAAACATAAGGTGACGGCAATCATATTTTTTAATGAGACAGGTTTGACCACTGGGGAAAAAAAGATGGGGCAAAAGGAGCGGTAAGGTTAAACATTTCTTAAAAATGCAATTCCTCATTAATGTCTTAATTGATTACAACCATATTTAGTATGAAACATCATTGGGGAAAGGCAATCCTAATTGATATAAATGAGTCTTCTCTGACCCATTGGGACAGAGGGGCATGCCCCAAAAATGGGAACTTGGCTAAAATTTTGCTTTATGATGCTGCTCTTCCTGGACAAGCTAAATGGATAAAAACCAAATTTGATCTAAAACATAACTGGCTGCGATAAATGATTTATGGTTATAATGCTGGATTGAGGGATGTGTCCCTGCTGTTAAGTGTAAGTATTTGTCAGATGACCGTTAAGGCCCATGGGCCTCTTGTTTTTTACCATGTCAAATTTGATCAAGTAGAAGGAACACTTAAATTATCTGCCCTTAGACCAGTAGCTTTTAGCTAAGATAAACAAACTTTGTTTTGAAGTATGGGAATACCCATACTATAAATCACTATCCCCAGGAGTGTGATCACTACTCAAATACAACCAAGAGTTATATCAAGTTAAATAATTTAATTATGGAATATTTAAAGATGACATACAATTCTTACAACCTATCAACTATCAACCAATCAAGTATACTCATCTCTAACCTGACTCTCACACCTATGATCAATTAAATCTATGAATATTTACAATGAAGAATTTGAACAGATGATGAATGGAATATACAATGTTAGATATAACTTTCTAAACCCTAATTCCAGCAAGCTCCAGCCTTTTAACGAGTTATGTGCCACGGGGCCGATTATAGTACTACGTTGAGTGCCAGCGGGCCGATTTTAGGCCGATGCAAGACAGTAAAAAATGAACATATTATTTTCTTAATTTATTTATGACCGATTGATAGGGGAATATCTTAACTTCACATTGAAATAAATATCATGATAAATGACGTCATTAGTTCAAAGCCGTGAACAAGGTCACAACGTTGTTCAAGGGAACGTCATTTTTACTACATCAGCATTTTCGGGTTTTATTTTATGGGCCCAACGATCACCTGTATTTTACATTAAACAGCCGATTAACATCTTGGGTTTCTTTTTTTGAATCAAATTAATGTATTTTGTGAGTTGTATTTGGTAATTAGGCTAGTTCAACGGACGAAGATTATTTCTGTCTGATAACATTGTGTTCATCATTACATATTACACGATATATGCCTACATGTACTGTAGATCGATGATCTCGTTGAAATCAGTTTATTATAAACTACCCAGTGTAAATATTGTGCATATATTGTCGTTTCGGTATTTATATTTAGGAAAGTCATACAGTATTTACAATGTAGAAAACATAAGATTTGATAAAAAGTTTTTTAGCTCACTTGCCGAAGGGCAAGTGAGCTTATGCCGTGGCGTGGCGTCCGTCGTCCGTCCGGCCGGCGTCAACTTTTCCGTTCAAGCAACTTCTTCTCAATAACCAAAAGGCCCAGAGACCTAATATTGGGCCTGTAGCATGCTGGGGTGAAGGGCTTCCAAGTTTGTTCAAATGAATAAAGTTGACCTTCATTCAAGGTCACAGGGGTCAAAAAGGCTAAAATCTTTAAACGACTTCTTCTAAATAACCAAGAGTCCCAGGGAGTTGATATTGGGTCTGTAGCATGCTGGGGTGAAGAGCTACCAAGTTTGTTCAAATGAATGACCTTGATCTTCATTCAAGGTCACAGGAGTCAAAAAGGCTAAAATCTTTAAACGACTTCTTCTCAATAACCAAGAGTCCCAGGGAGTTGATATTGGGTCTTTAGCATGCTGGGGTGAAGAGCTACCAAGTTTGTTCAAACGAATGACCTTAACCTTCATTCAAGGTCACAGGAGTCAAAAAGGCTAAAATCTTTAAACAACTTCTTCTCAATAACCAAGAGTCCCACAGACCTAATATTTGGCCTGTAGCATGCTGGGCTAAAGGGCTACCAAGTTTGTTCAAATGAATGACCTTGACCTTCATTCAAGGTCACAGGAGTCAAAAAGGCTAAAATCTTTAAACGACTTCTTCTCAATAACCAAGAGTCCAAGGGAGTTGATATTGGGTCTGTAGCATGCTGGGGTGAAGGGCTACCAAGTTTGTTCAAATGATTGACTTTGACCTTCATTCAAGGTCACAGCAGTCAAAAAGGCTGAAATATTTAAACGGCTTCTTCTCAATAACCAAGAGTCCCAGGGAGTTGATATTAGGTCTGTAGCATGCTGGGGTGAAGGGCTACCAAGTTTGTTCAAATGAATGACCTTGACCTTCATTCAAGGTCACAGGAGTCAAAAGGGCTAAAATCTTTAAACAGCTTCTTCTCAATAACCAAGAGTCCCAGGGAGTTGATATTGGGTCTGTAGCATGCTGGGGGGAAGGGCTACCAATTGTTCAAATGAATGACCTTGACTATCATTCAAGGTCACAGGGGTCAAATATGCTTAAAAATCTTTAAACGACTTCTTCTAAATAACCAAGAGTCCCAGGGAGTTAATATTGGGTCTGTAGCATGCTGGGGTGAAGAGCTACCAAGTTTGTTCAAATGAATGACCTTGACCTTCATTCAAGGTCACAGGAGTCAAAAAGGCTAAAATATTTAAACGACTTCTTCTCAATAACCAAGAGTCCCAAAGACCGAATATTTGGCCTGTATCATGCTGGGCTAAAGAACTACCAAGTTTGTTCAAATGAATGACCTTGACCTTCATTCAAGGTCACATGAGTCAAAAAGGCTAAAATCTTTAAACGACTTCTTCTCAATAACCAAGAGTCCCAGGGAGTTGATATTGGGTCTGTAGCATGCTGGGGTGAAGGGCTACCAAGTTTCTTCAAATGAATGACTTTGATCTTCATTCAAGGTCACAGGAGTCAAAAAGGCTAAAATATTTAAACGACTTCTTCTCAATAACCAAGAGTCCCAGGGAGTTGTTATTGGGTCTGTAGAATACTGGGGTAAAGGGCTATCAAGTTTGTTCAAATGAATGACCTTGACCTTCATTCAAGGTCACAGGAGTCAAAAAGGCTAAAATCTTTAAACGACTTCTTCTCAATAACCAAGAGTCCCAGGGAGTTGATATTGGGTCTTTAGCATGCTGGGGTGAAGAGCTACCAAGTTTGTTCAAACGAATGACCTTAACCTTCATTCAAGGTCACAGGAGTCAAAAAGGCTAAAATCTTTAAACGACTTCTTCTCAATAACCAAGAGTCCCACAGACCTAATATTTGGCCTGTAGCATGCTGGGCTAAAGGGCTACCAAGTTTGTTCAAATGAATGACCTTGACCTTCATTCAAGGTCACAGGAGTCAAAAAGGCTAAAATCTTTAAACGACTTCTTCTCAATAACCAAGAGTCCAAGGGAGTTGATATTGGGTCTGTAGCATGCTGGGGTGAAGGGCTACCAAGTTTGTTCAAATGAATGACTTTGACCTTCATTCAAGGTCACAGGAGTCAAAAAGGCTAAAATATTTAAACGGCTTCTTCTCAATAACCAAGAGTCCCAGGGAGTTGATATTAGGTCTGTAGCATGCTGGGGTGAAGGTCTACCAAGTTTGTTCAAATGAATGACTTTGACCTTCATTCAAGGTCACAGGAGTCAAAAAGGCTAAAATATTTAAACGGCTTCTTCTCAATAACCTAGAGTCCCAGGGAGTTGATATTAGGTCTGTAGCATGCTGGGGTGAAGGGCTACCAAGTTTGTTCAAATGAATGACCTTGACCTTCATTCAAGGTCACAGGAGTCAAAAGGGCTAAAATCTTTAAACAGCTTCTTCTCAATAACCAAGAGTCCCAGGGAGTTGATATTGGGTCTGTAGCATGCTGGGGTGAAGGGCTACCAATTGTTCAAATGAATGACCTTGACTATCATTCAAGGTCACAGGGGTCAAATATGCTTAAAAATCTTTAAACGACTTCTTCTAAATAACCAAGAGTCCCAGGGAGTTGATATTAGGTCTGTAGCATGCTGGGGTGAAGGGCTACCAAGTTTGTTCAAATGAATGACCTTGACCTTCATTCAAGGTCACAGGAGTCAAAAGGGCTAAAATCTTTAAACAGCTTCTTCTCAATAACCAAGAGTCCCAGGGAGTTGATATTGGGTCTGTAGCATGCTGGGGTGAAGGGCTACCAATTGTTCAAATGAATGACCTTGACTATCATTCAAGGTCACAGGGGTCAAATATGCTTAAAAATCTTTAAACGACTTCTTCTAAATAACCAAGAGTCCCAGGGAGTTAATATTGGGTCTGTAGCATGCTGGGGTGAAGAGCTACCAAGTTTGTTCAAATGAATGACCTTGACCTTCATTCAAGGTCACAGGAGTCAAAAAGGCTAAAATATTTAAACGACTTCTTCTCAATAACCAAGAGTCCCAAAGACCGAATATTTGGCCTGTATCATGCTGGGCTAAAGAACTACCAAGTTTGTTCAAATGAATGACCTTGACCTTCATTCAAGGTCACATGAGTCAAAAAGGCTAAAATCTTTAAACGACTTCTTCTCAATAACCAAGAGTCCCAGGGAGTTGATATTGGGTCTGTAGCATGCTGGGGTGAAGGGCTACCAAGTTTCTTCAAATGAATGACTTTGATCTTCATTCAAGGTCACAGGAGTCAAAAAGGCTAAAATATTTAAACGACTTCTTCTCAATAACCAAGAGTCCCAGGGAGTTGTTATTGGGTCTGTAGAATACTGGGGTAAAGGGCTATCAAGTTTGTTCAAATGAATGACCTTGACCTTCATTCAAGGTCACAGGAGTCAAAAAGGCTAAAATCTTTAAACAACTTCTTCTCAATAACCAAGAGTCCCAGAGACCGAATTTTTGGCCTGTAGCATGCTGGGGTAAAGGGCTCTCAAGTTTGTTGAAATGAATGACCTTGCCCTTCATTCAAGGTCACAGCAGTCAAAAAGGCTAAAATCTTTAAGCGACTTCCTCTCAATAACCAAGCGTCCAAGGGAGTTGATATTTGGTCTGTAGCATGCTGGGGTGAAGGGCTACCAACTTTGTTCAAATGAATGACCCTGACTCACATTCAAGGTCACGTCGATCAAGTATGCTTAAATCTTTAAATGACTTTTAGTGAATAGCTTAAGTGCCGAGAGACATTATATTGGTCATGTAGCATGCTTTCAAATAACTGCAGGATCCATATATGAAAAGATCACTGCATTGCAGGTGAGCGATTTGGGCCCATTGGGCCCTTGTTTCTAATAACCAATAAAAAAATCAATATTATGGAATAGGCCACAATATTCCGGAGCTGATAAATCTGCTGGCAGTATGAAAATGGTTAGTGGAAATTATCCCACCCATTGCCTCAAAACTGAATTAAAAAAAATGTGTGATAAATTGTCTAAGATAAGGTATAAGAAAACGTGAATCCTTGCATTTGCTTCATGTGCAAAGATAAAGTTTAGGAATGTGTGAAACTGTACATTTATTTACCATATATACAAAGATAAAGTTTAAGGATGTACAAAGTTAGTGTTAAAGAATACCTGAATCACTCTACTGTATAGATATGTCCTCTTGGGTTGTGTAAAATTCATATTAAACATGTCAATTTTACTTTATTTTATATGGGATTGATTGAGTACATACATGTAATCCGTTCACTAAGTACAGCGTGCCAATGGACCATGACGATCTATTTTGGTAGTGTGGGAATCACTGGGGTCACGTGATATTTTACCTGTATTTTTAGCCCAGGCTATCGCTGTACGTAGCCTAGGTCAGTTTAGGCGGAAAACGACCTTACCTCTTTAGATCCTTTATTGGAAAATAAACTAAAATAAATCAAAATTCCATATAGGACACTGAGCAAGAACATTTGTAGACCCGCTCTTGACAAAACTACCCCATTGAAATATTCTGCCAAAGACATCCAGCAAGACAGCCCATCCGATCACATTATACTGACAGGGTATACCAGTCGCCCTACCCCAAACATATACATGTACCATCACTACAGACTCTGGTTTGTCCCACCAGGGAAAGGCCATAAGTGAGTCATTGTCAAGAGATATTATAAAGAAGATAGTTGAGAGAAAGAAAAGATATGATCCGAAGTTAAGTCGCCTCTTATCATAATGGAACGGGGACAGCAGAAACAATTTTTACGCCCTACCTGCAGAGCAGTGGCAAGTATAGTAGATGACAATGTAGTCATTACTGTTGCTGTAATATTGACCGGGGATGGAGAAACTGTATAGCTTTTATGCATGACTATATGTTGCCAAAATGCATGTGACATTACTTTAGCAATTTTTTTACTCAAAAGACAGATGTTACATTTTATGTCGTAAAAGCTATAGAATTTTAAACAGAGCAACGACAGTCTCGACAGAGTTGTGATAACTAAACTCCAGATTGTGTTTCTTGTTTGACAGCTATATACCATAACACTTACATACACTGTCATATAAGAAAAATTAAAAATTCACATTTTCTATACAAGCGCCTGTGGCATACATTAATATTAGCTTGTCCTACCATGGTACATGTACGTCTTCACTCCACTACTTCCAAAAATACAACTCAAAAGCAAATACAAATTTGCCGCACTATAGCGTGCCCGTGTAATAGCAGTCGGCGTTTAATCAAAATTATGCATGTTTAATGTATATACACCGATCTTTTGTACAAATATTCGGTACTCAAACGAAATCGCTCCTCTGAAACAACATGATACAGATGTACATGAAACTTTGGAAAACTATTTGAATAGTCAAATACAATATCCCCGTCATCGGTATGCACCTGGCGCCCAGGAAAAACCAGAGATAGCCCCCTGAAACCAGTATCCGCGGTGGCGGGAAAACGATTATACCCTTTCAGGTGTACCTAGGGGTAACGCTGGACCTGCGTTATTGAGGAAATATATACAATTGATATATTGTATTACATGTACACTACATATTTGTCAAAAGCAGGAAAAATCAAATGAAAAATTTAGCTGTGTCCGCCCTGCTGAGATGGCAGCTAGAAAGTGACCTCATGACCACGTGTACCCGGGTATGTACACGTATACCCGCTCCCGCAGAGCGTGAGCCTAGCACAAGTAATACGATGTCGTTAAAGACAAATTATTCCCGCTATACTGATGAAACGCGGGAATATTTAAATACTGTGGATTCAAACACAGGGACTTGAAAATTTGTTTCAATGTACAGGTAATTGGAACTTCCCTAGTGTGTATAGCACATTTTCAGACGTTTTTGTTGGTGTGTGTGTGTTTTTTTTAAATGACACCCCCATTATAAGGTAAAGAACTCCTTATAATGTACACCACGGGTCATTTTTACCGAAAGTATATTTTACTATACATACTAGGGTTGATTGCATTGATCTACAACTTGCAAGAGAGTTTTTCTATTCGAGAATGTTAGTATATACAACATTTTGAACTATCTGACAGTTATTGGTCTTCATCACAAGATTTGAGTAACCATAGCCGCTTTTTTAGCTCAACTGCCCGAAGGGCAAGTGAGCTTATGCCGTGGTGCGGCGTCCGGCCGTCCATCTGGCGTCAACTTTTTCATTCAAACAAATTCTTCTCCATAGCCCGGGCACTTGATATTGGGCCTGTAGCATGCTGGGGTGAAGGGCCACAGAGTTTGTTCAAATAAATGACCTTGACCTTCATTCAAGGTCACATGGGTCAAATAGGCTAAAATCTTCAAACAACTTCTTCTCAATAACCAAGAGGCCCAGGGACTTGATATTGGGCCTGTAGCATGCTGGGGTGAAGGGCTACAAAGTTTGTTCAAATAAATGACCTTGACCTTCATTCAATTCAAGGTCACATGGGTCAAATAGGCTATAATCTTCAAACAACTTCTTCTCAATAACCAAGAGGCCCAGGGACTTGATATTGGGCCTGTAGCATGCTGGGGTGAGGGCTACCAATTTTGTTCAAATAAATGACGTTGACCTACATTTAAGTCACAGGGCTGAAATCGGATTAAATCTGTCAACAATAATTTTGCGATAGCCAAGAGCCTCCAAGACCTGATATTGGGCCAATAGAATGCTGGAATGCAGGACTAGAACATTTTTAATATAAATAAACCTAGCTTACTATGATTTTTGAATAAAGAGGTTATCAGCATAGTATGTCTAGAAATGACCATATCAACTTCAAAGTTGCTGTAGAGCCAGGTGAGCGATACAGGCCCATTGGGCCTCTTGTTCAATATACAATAAATGTTCAGATGACTATTTGTGCCATGCTAGCTGTTACAAGATTTCCGTTACAATTCTAAAATTGATGTAAATATATGTTATCCTGTCAATATCCACAAAGCGAGTGTAGTCTAATGTACTCAAAAGTCATGCCAGTAGATAGCGGTACATATACTTACTGCTTACATCTAGTGCTTACTTGTGTGAACTATAAATCAATAACAAAATGGTTCATATATTTCTATATATGATTTCACAAATTATGTGGTGTCATCCCATCGAATGGACTGTAATCTTTGTGATCAGGTTTGAAGTTGAAAATGAAGCTTGAAGTTTTCTTTTCCTGTTTGCTGAATTATTCGATGAAGATATTCTTTATCTGGTTGTTATTCTTTATCACATTGTTTATAATACTGTAATTATATCAGAAGTATAACTTCTCATATCAAGATTTATAAACATCAAATGATTCCTGAACAAAAGGAGTCAAGTTTTTTGTTTTGAAGTACCATACATGCTTGAGTACAGTTTCAATAGGATACATTCCTAATCCGGGCCTTGATTAGTAGCTCTGGTTTTGGTTTTCAGTAATTCTTTGTGTGTTTCATGATATCAAGTTGAAATATGCCAAACTAGCGATGGAACTAGCCTAAATTTAGTGCATATTAGAAGTTGGCATCAATAAGGTCACAGAGTCCTGGCTGTATCATAACTGATGATGCCTTCCCGAAAGAAAGAAGACATATTTCAAATTATTTGCAATTAATTCCTAAACCGATATCAGTAAATTTATCAACTTTAAACTTAGAAGATTACTGATTTTGCATTAAACAATAATGTTTGTTTACAGTACTTACAGTACATTGTACATTGATTTAAAGATATTTCTTGTTAAGGTATTTTTGTAGTAAAGCTCCTCGGATCCCTTTTTGTTTGGTCTTGCTTCCACATAAAACGTTTGTAGCAGTTTGGACAATCTATCGGAAGTTATTGTTTTAAAATCCACCCTTGTTTCTATGTTCCAGTCTGAAAAAAAGATAGAATCTAGACAGCTGAGGAAGTGACATAGTCATCTGTGTAACATTTAAAACCGTTTTCTGATTGCGTTGAAGAAGTTGCAACATTTAACGTGTTTTAATTGATTTTATACAAAATGACATTATCAACAAACTTCCGTCATATCATGTTAAATTTATCTTTCCCTGAAATAACTTGACTTCCCATGTTTGTTGACTTTGCCTGTTGTGAATCAAACATCTCCGCTAGTTCTTCTTCGGATGTTGAAACAAATCGTTTCTGTTTATGATCTGATGTATGTGTTTCAGCTACGATGCCAGGAATTTTGGGTTCAAGTTTAGTAGGTGAGGGTAGGCCTAGCGGAGTCTGGTGAAGGGAGGTCGTCCATGGCGAATTCAAGTCGTATCGGTACCAAGTTGTTTCGGTACCCGTCCGTTTCGGTACTTGCGGAAGTTGTTTCGGTACTTACAAAAGTAGTTTCGGTACCTGAATATAAGCCAATAATGAACGTCTTAAGACCATGTTTTGACAATTGTTGTGCTATATTTACAAAGTATCCTAACTGAACAAAGAGAGAAAACTCAAACAGTCAAACAGAATAAACGTCCCCGAGATAGACTATGTATGTATCATGAATGACTCTATTTATTCCGTTCGGGCTAAACAGAATTGCTTCATTGTTCATGGTTCCTATAATCATCATCTTAAATCTCTATGCCGTTTATCGTTTTTAAAGATATTTCTTGTTAAATTATTATTCTTATCCCTGTTTCAAAGTAGGTTCTTTATATTATTTGCAAACAATAAACAAATCTCGAGTCCATATAGGTTCATCAGTAGAAATCTGAATTATCTGTAGAAAGAATTTGTTGTTATCTTTAAAAAGTAATGAAGATGTGAAGTTTGTTTCTATCCATACCCGAGTACTTAATGTTTCGTATGGAAGCTGAGACCAAATCGTTCCTGTCGTTCAGTGAGGTAGCCACCAACTACTACAGGGAAATCATTCACTCAACTGGTTAAACTAACTCATGCACAGTTTCAAAGTCTTTGATTTTTCCTGCACCAATTTTGTATAATATATAGTCAGTGCCAATAGTGACGTGTACAATGGTGTGGCATTCTATAGTCAGTACCAATAGTGACGTGTAAAATGGGGTGGCATTCTATAGTCAGTACCAATAGTGACGTGTACAATGGTGTGGCGTTCTATAGTCAGTACCAATAGTGACGTGTACAATGGTGTGGCGTTCTATAGTCAGTACCAATAGTGACGTGTAAAATGGGGTGGCATTCTATAGTCAGTACCAATAGTGACGTGTACAATGGTGTGGCGTTCTATAGTCAGTACCAATAGTGACGTGTAAAATGGTGTGGCGTTCTATAGTCAGTACCAATAGTGACGTGTACAATGGTGTGGCGTTCTATAGTCAGTACCAATAGTGACGTGTACAATGGTGTGGCGTTCTATAGTCAGTACCAATAGTGACGTGTACAATGGTGTGGTGTTCTAAAGTCAGTACATATAGTGACGTGTACAATGGTGTGGCGTTCTATAGTCAGTACCAATAGTGACGTGTACAATGGTGTGGCGTTCTATAGTCAGTACCAATAGTGACGTGTACAATGGTGTGGCGTTCTATAGTCAGTACCAATAGTGACGTGTACAATGGTGTGGCGTTCTATAGTCAGTACCAATAATGACGTGTACAATGGTGTGGCGTTCTAGATACATAATTTAGGATAAAGTGTGATAACATTGTTCATAATAACAAAGTGAGCACGAATCAACTACGTGATTGACAGGTGTCACTCAGCTATAAGTAGACATGGTTTTTCTTTAGAACACCGTGTACACACATATACCTTAGGGTTTGTGAAATATCTGTTCATCTGGACCCTCTATACAGTATACATACATGTTCATTAGATAATTATACCCAGGTTACAACACATTAACAAGTCACACGTTTAAAGAGGGAGCTTCCCTATAAATAGATCGAGATCAGTAGCCTTACTCTCCCATCCATAAAACATGTTTAAAATACTAAACATTGGATAGGTATAGCCAGTCCCTGTGTGTACACGAAGGACGGAATACACAGGTTCGGGTAGTATAACACAGTAAGGTCCATGTGAGGACGAGTGTGTAGGGGACATCACAGTAAGGTCCATGTGAGGACGAGTGTGTAGGGGACATCACAGTAAGGTCCATGTGAGGACGAGTGTGTAGGGGACATCACAGTAAGGTCCATGTGAGGACGAGTGTGTAGGGGACATCACAGTAAGGTCCATGTGAGGACGAGTGTGTAGGGGACACCACAGTAAGGTCCATGTGAGGACGAGTGTGTAGGGGACACCACAGTAAGGTCCATGTGAGGACGAGTGTGTAGGGGACACCACAGTAAGGTCCATGTGAGGACGAGTGTGAAGGGGACACCACAGTAAGGTCCATGTGAGGACGAGTGTGTAGATGACACCACAGTAAGGTCCATGTGAGGACGAGTGTGTAGGGGACACCACAGTAAGGTCCATGTGAGGACGAGTGTGAAGGGGACACCACAGTAAGGTCCATGTGAGGACGAGTGTGTAGGGGACACCACAGTAAGGTCCATGTGAGGACAAGTGTGAAGGGGACACCACAGTAAGGTCCATGTGAGGACGAGTGTGAAGGGGACACCACAGTAAGGTCCATGTGAGGACGAGTGTGTAGATGACACCACAGTAAGGTCCATGTGAGGACGAGTGTGTAGGGGACACCACAGTAAGGTCCATGTGAGGACGAGTGTGTAGGGGACACCACAGTAAGGTCCATGTGAGGGCGAGTTTGAAGTTAATTAATGTGTACACTTGAATATGAGATATTATCTTGATTGTAAGTGACCTTTGACCTTCTGACTAAAAAAGACAAGAATTCTAAACAAGCACTCTTGATAAGGAATGAATGTGAATGTTCTGTCTGATTGGAGAAAATGACGGATGGACGACACCACTACGAAATCCCTTAACAATATCAATTGGGAAGGGGGTATGGGATACCAACACTCGTCACATCTTGACCGATTCCGTAGCTTCATCAAATCGAGGTTAGCAGATTGGAGATAACCAGTGATCAAGATCATATTAGTACTTCCTATGAAATAATGATAACGAAATATTACTCTCAAAACCCAAAATTACATTTCTGCAGAATTTCAGATTTTCTTTTCGTTTTGTATTAAAAGTCAGAGAAAATATCAATGCTGATATAATCTACAGAAATCTACGTATTCTATGGAAAATCTAGAATTGATCTGATAGCCAATTTTCTTCAACGAATCATTATCAAAATTACCAAGCTCAACGGACCACGAAAAACTTCCACAATACTTTATGTAAGAAGAGGCAGATTGACCTGAAGTTACCCGAGTTCTGATAACGACACAGAAAGTCATGTTTTGTTTTTAAGTACAAGAAGGAACTCATAAGGTCATTCATTTTTAAAAACGGTTTCCCCTCGTTCCTGTATGCTACTGACCCAATTTCATGACCTTAGGCCTCTTGAGTATTAAGAAGTTAGGTATTAAGAGGAAACCTTTGTATTAAGAAGAAACCGTTGTATTAAGAAGTTAGGTATTAAGAAGAAACTGTTGTATTAAGAAGAAACCATTGAAAGGCTGTATTACATTTGACCCTTATGACCTTGAAAGTAGGTCAGTTTATTCGTTTATTTGAACAAGCCTGGTCAACTCTATCACTGCATGACTGTGGTTGCTTCCGCGGAGACAGAGAAGCAAAAATCACATCACCCACGACTTACGGCGTGAGTCTGTTAGACAAAAAGACGAGTAAACGTGAAAAGCCACTATGAATTTGCATTGAAACTTCTCTGATAAACAAACTCATCGGGGGATGCAGCGTGTCCAGGGTTGGGTCACATTCTATTTTTGGCTGTTTATTTCATATTTTACTTATGAGTTGTTGCCTAAACTGAGCAGAATTGATTGAAGGAAATTAAATGAAGATAAACCCACAGGAGACTATATAGTTTCTCTTGATAACTATTTTTTTATCTACAAACAAACACGGAGATGCTTTACAGTTTTTATTTAACACATTTGGCTCCTGTAACCTTGAATATATGTCAAGGTCATTACTTTGGTAGACCTTTATCCCAGAATGCTATTCGCCCAATAATATGACTCTAGATCTAGGGTTCTTGGTAATTAAGAATTTATTTAAAGATATGTACACATTTGACCCCTATGGCCTTTACAGTAGGTCAATGTCATACACTTAAAGAGCTTTAGTAGCCTTTCATCCCAACATGCTACTTACTCAAAGTCATTGCCCTTGACCAGTTCGTAAATGAGGAGCTGCTTAAAGATTTTGATACACTTGACCCCTGAGGCCTTGAAAGTAGGTAAAGCTCATTTATTTGAACAGCTTTATTAGCCTTCATCCAAGCATGCTACTGCCTCATTATCGGGGCCCTAGACTTCTCGGTTATTGAGTAGTTGTTTAACGATTTTAACACATTTGACTCCTGTAACTATGAATGTAGGTAAAAGTAATTTATTTGAAAACCTTCAGTAGACCTTCATCCCTGCATGCTGCTGGCCCCATACATGTATCATGATTCCTGGTTTCTTGTTTATTGCGAAATTATGTTTAAATATAATATTTATTATTAGACATTTACATATTTGACCTAAGGTAACCTTAAATGCAGGCCAAGGTCACCCAGTTGATTAGTTTTGCATCCCTACAACCCAGCATACTACTTGCCCAGCATAATTGCCCTAGGCTTCTTAGTAATTGAGAGGTCATTTCAAGGTCGTTTCAAGTTTCAACACTTGAGCCGTTAGATCTTGGGGGGGAAAAGTCATTCAGTCGAACAGTAAACTTTCATCCAAGCCTGCATCTAGCCCAATATTATGATTCTGGGCCTGTTGGTTGTTGAGAAGTCATTAGCCTTCATCCAAGCTTGCTACTGCTTCTTTTTCAGGGCCCTATCTTTTTAACTGAAAGAAAGTTGTTTTAAGATTTTAAAACGCTTAACCCCGTGACATGAATGTAGGTCAAGGTTATTGTTTAAAAAATTTGGTGACCCAAAATGGTCGACTCCAGCCAAAAGGCGATCGCAATAGGTTATCTGAGACTTTGTTTCGGGTAATCTAAAAATTGGTAGCCCTTCATCCAAGCATGCTTTTTGCTAAATATCATGACAGTGGGCCTCTTATATATTAAGAAGTTGAGTACTGGGTTTTTAAGGTAATTCATTTGAACAAACTTGGTAGTCATTCATGAAAATAAAAAGAGGCCCATAACAGTCCAATGAGGTTTGATATATTTTGATTTGATTTGATTCCCGTGACCTTGAAATTAAGACCAATGTCATTACCCCAAGCATGTAATAGGCCCAATATCAGTTCTCTGGACCTCTTGCTCATGGAAGGAAGTCATTTATTTTAAAGATTTCAGCACATTTGACACCTGTGACCTTGAATGAAGGTCAATGTCATCCATTTGATCAGATTAGTAAGACTTAAAGTAAGGGAAAAGTAGAGAAAAGATCAATCTGACATGGAACCTATGAAGATCATTCAATGGTGAGCGCAACGATCCCTCTGGGATCTCTTGTCTATAAATAGTTACGGTGACCTTGACCTTGGCACCCTGAAACACAAACTCATTTGAGGTATTCCCATGCTGGACCCATATATGAAGTTTGGTCAGAATCTGTTGAAAAATTAATTCGCAAGAGCGCTGACAAAAAGTGAACATACGTACGAACGGAACGCTATATCCCCTCCCCGACTTCCGATCAAATATGGTTTTTGCAATTTAACCAAATCGACAGCTTTTTGACCCTGCCCTTAAGCCCCCTCAAGGCCCCAGAGGGTCAACCCCCCAACATTTGTACAATATTGAATCTCTGCCCCATAAGGATGCTACCAGTCAAATATAAATGATAGCCTTCAGTGGGATCAGCCTCACCATATGTACAATTTTGAATCCCTACCCCATAACAAAGCTACCATACAAATGAGTGATATACATTGCTTAGTTTCAGAGAAAAAGTTTTTATCAATTTATCAAAACTGACTCCTTTTGGCCCCACCCTCTGGCCCCCGGGGGTCAGCCCAATCATTTGTACATTTTTGAATCCCTACCCGATAAGAATGCTACCAGACAAATATCCATTGCTTATTTCCAGAGAAAAAGTTGTTTACATCAATTCAGCCAAATTGACCCCTTTCAGCCCCGCCCCTCTGGTCCCCAGGGGGTCAGCCCCACCATTTGTACAATTTTGTATCCCTACGATACCCAATAAGGATGCTACCAGTCAAATTTTGTTCAATTCCGATCAGCGGTTGATGGACGGACACCATGGTATGGCATAAGCTCACCTTGGTCTTTTTAAGCTAAAAAAGTAAATTGTTTACGAACAAACGACGCACGACGACGAACAAAAGGCAGTTAGAGAAAGCTGTTTTAAGGACCAATGTACTATTGTTGAGAAATATCTTATCAGTATTTGTTAAGGAATAACATTGTTTTTGTTTGTGGATGCACAGATCGTAGACGAGGGATGTAAACAAGTCGATCCTACAAAATAATAAAGCCAAGTCTTCTTTAAATACAAAGAACCGTTTATTTATGTGAACAAAAGAAATGGCGACATGCAATAAAACAGAATTTTAAACTTCACTGAATTCATATATAAACTCCTTATGTTAACACTGTAGATTATTGAATATCAACTCCTTATGTTAACACTGTGGAGTATTAAATATCAACTCCTTATATTAACACTGTGGAGTATTAAATATCAACTCCTTATGTTAACACTGTGGAGTATTAGATATCAACTCCTTATGTTAACACTGTGGAGTATTAAATATCAACTCCTTATGTTAACACTGTGGAGTGTTAAATATCAACTCCTTATGTTAACACTGTGGAGTGTTAAATATCAACTCCTTATGTTAACACTGTGGAGTGTTAAATATCAACTCCTTATGTAAACACTGTTGAGTATTAAATATCAACTCCTTATGTTAACATTGTGGAGTATTAAATATCAACTCCTTATGTTAACACTGTGGAGTATTATATTCTCTTCTTATGTACATATACATGTATATAAATGTCTTATACTACAGACTTTAACATGGTAATACCACGTACATATACATGTATATAAATGTCCTATACCACAGACTTTAACATGGTAATACCACGTACATATACATGTATATAAATGTCTTCTACCACAGACTTTAACATGGTAATACCACGTACAAATGTATATGTATATAAATGTCTTATACAACAGACTGTAACATAGTAATACCACGTACATATACATGTATATAAATGTCTTATACCACAGACTTTAACATGGTAATACCACGTACATATACATGTATATAAATGTCTTATACCACAGACTTTAACATGGTAATACCACGTACATATACATGTATATAAATGTCTTATACCACAGACTTATAACATGGTAATACCACGTACATATACATGTATATAAATGTCTTATACCACAGACTTTAACATAGTAATACCACGTACATATACATGTATATAAATGTCTTATACATGTCTTATACCACAGACTTATAACATAGTAATACCACATACATATACATGTATATACATGTCTTATACCACAGACTTATAACATGGTAATACCACGTACATATACATGTATATACATGTCTTATACCACAGACTTTAACATAGTTAAACCACATACATGATTTATATAAATGAATTATATAATGACATATTGATACAATGGACCATAACATGGTGTAAATATTCATTTTTAACACAGCTATATACGACCCTGTACATCACATTACAGACACATTCATTATAATGGTTTTATACAAAGTTGTGTACAGTGGTACTCATACAGCATAAACAGTTGTTTACATGTTGTATCGGTAACATAATACCTTATTTTTAGCCCTACAACATATCAGTGATATTTTTAAATCTTAGGAATCTATTTGTAATATCTATAATGTTAAAGCTCCATACTATATAGTCACTGTCAACTCTTCAACAATTGTATTGTTTATCTAGTCTATATACTATTTACACAAACAAAAGTCAACAAACAATAGTTACACAAATACAACAAACAAAATTTACATATCGATAAATATATGTTTTCTGTAAAACATCACACTCCCGAAAAAACTCTTCCACTGTTATATATCCTAACTACAGTACATGTACCGGTCACAGTATTGATGCTATAAATCCTAATTACAGTACATATACCTGTCACAGTATTGATGTTATATATCCTAATTACAGTACATGTACCGGTATATATCCTATATAGAGACAGAGATTTCTGTATTTTAAATAGATTTATCTCCATTCTCCATTAAATACAGATACAGATATCTGAATTTAATTAGACATCTCTAATCTAAATACCGATATCTTTATTATTAAATAAATGAAGATATCTCAAACAAAAATGATATCTGTATTTAAATAAAGATACAATGTATTTCTATTAAAAAAGAGATCTCTAATCAAAGACATATATCTGAATTAAATAGGTAAAAACCCAAACGGCGTGTCATACAGGTATCAGCCATTGTGCAGCATTTTAAATGAAAATCAAAAGAGATAGCTTATTTATAACAGTTGAAATTTTTCTTTTCAAGAATGAACTATTTGTAGAAGTTTTGGATTAAACAAAGATAGAATTTTTTTTTAGCTTTTGGGGAAAAAAACAAAGAAAAGAAATATCAATACTAAAATCTCTTGCATGTCAAATATTTAATATTTATATTTAAAATTACATGACTGTTGTTTACAGTTTTGTAATTTTAACGAATCAGTCACCATAGAGATTTTTTTTTTCTTAACTTCGTTCTCAAGATTATTCATTTTTCCTTCTTTCTTTCAAATAGTATTTACTTAATGATTTAGCAGATACACAATACTATAATGTAAATGGTCTGGAATGCACGTAAAGGCCCGAGTGGTTCCCTTGATCCCTATCCTGTCCTACCCTGTCCCCCAGTCTGTGTTGAGCTCCACCAGGCGGTTATTAGTATCACCGGGGTCCTCCTAAAGACATGAATGGGCCTGAAAGGACCTGAATGGGTTTTAAAGGTGTTTATTGAATGTGTTATTTCTCAGTGTTTTATGCAAGAATGTGTGTTATTACATGTTGAAACACCATTTTCATTTGAAAAAAAACAAGAGATCCCAGAGGGATCTTGGCGCCCACCATTGAATGTTCTTCATAGGTTCCATGTCAGATTGATCTTTTCTCTACTTTTCTCTTCTTCTAAGTCTTACTAGTCTGTGTAAATTCAGAAGAACCCTCTAGTCCTTTTCAAACAAGGGAAACCTATATATGAAATTTAAGATTTAGGCACCAAGGGGAACCTTTATATGGAATTTGAGAAAGATTCCTTCAGTACTTTCTGAGAAATAGCAATAACAAACTTCAATTGTCAAAATCCAAGATGGCTGCCTGTCGGCCATGTTGTTTTCTGATTGGTCTCAAAATGCAATATGCATAACTAGGCACTGAGGGGAACCTACATATGAAATTTGAGAATGATCCCTTCAGTACTTCCTCAGAAATAGTGATAACAAACTTCATTTGTCAAAATCAAAGATGGCTGCCTGTCGGCCATCTTGTTTTCTGATTGTTCTCGAAATGCAATATGCATAACTAGGCACCAAGGGGAACCTACATATGAAATTTGAGAAAGATCCCTTCAGTACTTTCTCAGAAATAGCGATAACAAACTTCAATGGTCAAATTCCAAGATGGCTGCCTGTCGGCCATCTTGTTTTTCGATCGGTCCCAACATGCAATATGCATAACTAGGCACCAAGGGGAACCTACATATGAAATTTGAGAAAGATCCCTTCAGTACTTTCTCAGAAATAGCGATAACAAACTTCAATGGTCAAAATCCAAGATGGCTGCCTGTCGGCCATGTTGTTTTCCGATCGGTCCCAAAATGCAATATGCATAACTAGGCACCAAGGGGAACCTACATATGAAATTTGAGAAAGATCCCTTCTGTACTTTTTCAGAAATAGCGATAACAAACTTCAATGGTCAAAATCCAAGATGGCTGCCTGTCGGCCATGTTGTTTTCCGATCGGTCCCAAAATGCAATATGCATAACTAGGCACGAAGGGGAACCTACATATGAAATTTGAGAAAGATCACTTCTGTACTTTCTCAGAAATAGCGATAACAAACTTCAATGGTCAAAATCCAAGATGGTTGCCTGTCGGCCATCTTGTTTTCCGATCGGTCCCAAAATGCAATATGCATAACTAGGCACCAAGAGGAACCTACATATGAAATTTGAGAAAGATCCCTTCAGTACTTTCTCAGAAATAGCGATAACAAACTTCAATGGTCAAATTCCAAGATGGCTGCCTGTCGGCCATCTTGTTTTTCGATCGGTCCCAACATGCAATATGCATAACTAGGCACCAAGGGGAACCTACATATGAAATTTGTGAAAGATCCCTTCTGTACTTTCTCAGAAATAGCGATAACAAACTTCAATGGTCAAAATCCAAGATGGCTGCCTGTCGGCCATGTTGTTTTCCGATCGGTCCCAAAATGCAATATGCATAACTAGGAACCAAGGGGAACCTACATATGAAATTTGAGAAAGATCCCTTATGTACTTTCTCAGAAATAGCAATAACAAACTTCAATGGTCAAAATCCAAGATGGCTGCCTGTCGGCCATGTTGTTTTCCGATCGGTCCCAAAATGCAATATGCATAACTAGGTACCAAGGGGAACCTACATATGAAATTTGAGAAAGATCCCTTCAGCACTTTCTCAGAAATAGCGATAACAAACTTCAATTGTCAAAATCCAAGATGGCTGCCTGTCAGCCATGTTGTTTTTTGATTGGTCCCAAAATGCAATATGCATAACTAGGCACCAAGGGGAACCTACATATGAAGTTTGAGAAAGATCTCTTCAGTACTTTCTGAGGATTAGCGATAACAAGAATTGTTTACGGACGGAGGGACGGACGGACGGACGGACGGACGGACGACGGACCACGGACGCAGGGCGATTTGAATAGCCCACCATCTGATGATGGTGGGCTAAAAAAATTGAATGATGTTTTTTAAAGCTCGATAAATGAGTCGCTATCGGACGACAAACACGGCGGACCTGAATGGGATCAAGTGGACCTGAACGGGATTTTAGCTGTATTATAGCTAAGTTTGTATAATAATTTTTTTGTGCATAATGCAGGAAGAGATGTTATTTCATAGTAAAATACCATTTCTGTACAAAAAAAATCATAATGATGTATTTTACAGCTCGATAAATGGGTCGCTATTCGAACTGACAAACACGGCGGACCTGAATGGGATCGAGTGGACCTGAACGGGATTTTAGCTGTATTATAGCTAAGTTTGTATAATATTTTTGTGCATAATGCAAGAAGAGATGCTATTTCATAGTAAAATACCATTTCTATGTTTTTTTTAATAAAAGATATATTTACTGAAACGAAAAAGAAACGCAACTTCAAATTGTAGGTTTAATACAATAATACTTGTGAGCATTATGTTTAAATTTCATATGTAATAGTTAATATTGAATATTGATGTAACATTCTTTAAATGTTTAGAGATTTTTAAGAACAGGTCACTTTGCTAGAAGGTCATGATTGGTAGTACCCTACGTGAATCCAAGTTGAAATGGCAGCAGTTTTGAAACCGTGCCCTAATATCGTGTGTGTCCTCCTCGAACAGTTATCACATCTCTAATTCTTTGTTGCATTGAGTTCATCAGGGCATTGACTTTCCGTATTGGAATGTTATTCCATTCTTGGACGAATGCATTTGCTAACTGAGGGAGGGTATTTGGGGGGTTACGGCGATTTCGAATTCTTCTGTCTAATTCATCCCACAAATGCTCGATTGGGGACAGGTCGGGGCTATATGGAGGCCAATCTATAGGAACAATGTTCTGTGTCGCAAGAAAGTCTCTACAGACTCTTGCAACGTGTGGTCTCGCGTTATCTTGTTGAAAGGTTAGATGATGCTGCCTAACAAACGGCACAACATGGGGCCTAAGGATCTCATCCCGATAGCGTACGGCCGTTAAATTCCCATTGACTATCACCAAAGGCGTCTTCAAACCATGGGAGATTCCCGCCCAAACCATAACTGATCCACCCCCAAATCGGTCGTGTTCCAAAACACAGGCGTCAGCAAAACATTCGCCTCGACGCCGGTACACACGTTGACGGCCATCTGCTCGAAATAACGTGAATCGAGATTCATCGGTGAAGAGCATAGACCTCCAACGTCTCATAGGAAAACGTCTGGGCATATGTGCCGTTGCCCATTGCATACGACGTGCTCGACGTTGCGGTGTTAGTGGTAAACCAACGTACTGTCGCCTTGCACGCAAATTAGCCTCACGCAGTCTGTTGATCACTGTTTGGGGATGAATTCGACGGTTATGATTACCAATCGTATTCCTTGCCGTTTCAGCGGCCGTTAATCTCCTGTTACGCAGGTGTGCCAACCTAAGAACCCGGTCTTGACGTCGCGACGTTACGCGTGGACGTCCTGATCTCGGCTGGTCATCGACTCTTCCTGTTGCGTTAAGACGTGAAACTAATCGACTAATAGTCGATTTGTGAACTCTGAATTGTCGAGCGACTTGAAGTTGCGTGTTCCCTGCCAGAAGCATCGCTATAGCACGTCCTCTATCAACCTTTGATAACCGTGGCATAATTGTAAAAGGAATTATTGTTTGCAAAAGTATTGGCGATGATGTGGCTCAATGTTAGTGATGAATTGATACTGGTTTGAATGAAAAAAGAACGCATATGTTTGTACAGGCACGGTTTTTGATGTTTTTACCGCGCTGGAAGTGCATAGGTCCCTAGTCACACTTGGCTGATTTTGAAGATTGGTATGGGTGTTAGGCAGGGTGCATGTTTATTTCCGCGATTTTTATACAGATATGTATATTTGATACAAAATTAATCACAATTTTCCATGTTGCGTTTCTTTTTCGTTTCAGTATATTTTGAGAAAGTTATGTAAACGAGTCGCTAATCGAACCAACAAACATTGTCGACCTGAACGGGATTGGTTGGGCCTGAATGGGAGCCTAGACATGCCCGTGTGAGTATTCAACAAATAATAAAACTTTAGAAAAAAAATGTAGAACTCTTGGTCATTTGAAATGTTAATGATTAATTATTTACATCCGAGCATTTATACGCACAAGGCGGGCTGCAGATGAAAACCTATTTATTATTTAAAGCACTAATGAATACCTATCGACTGAAAAAACAGACATTTTTTACAAGAGTTTGGTACTTTGAAAGAACTTTTTCATCAGTTTCCCTTTTAGCCAATTCATCATAACCCAAGTGGAGGACCAAAATTTTGTAATTTGTTACCAAATTCTTCAACTGATTCCAAGCCTTTTCAAATGTTAATCCACTTTTGGAAATAACATGCATGTCACATTCATTGCCGTTGTGGACAATCCCATGTACGCCAGTCGCTCTATGGTGGTGTAAAATTATCCCACGTTATAGTTTTTTGTCGTGGGAGGGCGACCGAAGGGAGCCAAGAGGCTTACTATATAATTATATTAAAAATTTATCTTTATATATATTTTAGGTTATTTTTACAAAAAATATCGGTAGATATATATGTGTGTTCAAGAGTGAGATTATTGTCGTATGTTGGTGTTCAAATAAGGGGCGATATATAATGTGCCTGTTATGTACCCCGGGTCTAAGGCCACCAGTTACACCCGACAGTCGAGGACGTCACTGCTTCCGTAAGGTACAGTACTTTGTCCTTTTGCCGGGCTTGGCTGGAGGTATAGATGGTCCGGGGTGTCCCTATAGTGTATGCAGGTTTTTATCTTATACTAGTGTATGCGTATCAAAAGTATATAAGAAAAAATGCAGAAAAAAGCGGCAATAGAAATTTAATAAAAAAACAAAGGATTTAACATGAAAAGGAGGAGGAAATTTTGTAAGCTGTCTAATACTTATAAAAAGTAATTTATTGATATGTGAGGGCTAATGTACCCAGCTTATTTAAATAATTACGTAATAGCTACGTATAAAATGTATAAGCTAAAACATTTTAAAATGTAAAAACAGTTGAAAAAATAAATAAAAATAAATAAATTCAACTAATTCCTCTGCCACTGGAATAGTTGTCTGATATCATTTTAATGAACAAAAATATTAAAGATATTATAGTTGCCAGGCGGACTCTGTCCTTTAGTGTCCAAAAAAGTGGGAGTATGTCTGCAGTGAAACTATATACACAGTTTATAGGTCCACTCGATCCCATTCTGATCCGCCTTGTTTGTCGTTGGATTAGCGACTCATTTATCGAGCTTTAAAAAACATCATTCAAATTTGTTTTTTTGAATGAAAATGGTGTAATAACACCCATTCTTGCATAAAACACTGAGAAATAACACTTTTATAATCAATAAACACCTTTAAAACCCATTCAGGTACAGATTCAGGTCCTTTCAGGTCCGTTCATGTCTTTAGGAGGACCCGTATCACCACCCTCCTTTCACTCGGACCTACCCGAGGACACCCCCTATCGGCGAAGAAAACTTTCTACATTTACCGATTTTTGTTTTACATTTTGTAAATTGTGACGAGAGTACAAATGTCTCCTCAATTTTATCTCTGTTTGGCTCTACATCATGCCACACAAGTCAATGTACAGAAGTGTGAATATTTAGTACTTCATTTAGTAAACAATGACGATGAAAACTTCTATGACTGCCGACCTTTGTAAACAGATTCATTCTGACAACATTCATACATTCTGTGTACGATTTACAACCTGACAATTCCTTGACATTACCAACACATATCATCACATCTATATAATATGTTTATATTTTCTTTAGAACACTTTGCTTTTGTTCAACATTTCAAGTGTTCATCCAATTATAATTCTAACTGACATTATTTAACTGTCACCGTGACACTATTTTCTAAAGTGTGACATTGTTTTTTAACAGCGACGAGGATACAAAGTTTTCCTAAACTTTCCCTTTGTTTAGTTCTACATCATTTTATACAATTTAGTGAACATAAATTAATGGGAATATTTAGTTTTATTTAGCAAACACTTGAACAAGATGGTCATACAACTTTCTCCCCTCCTCTGTCCGTTCCTTTGCCCGGTCTAAAACAGATTTCCCGTCATTAGTAAGTATGGTCGTGATGTCATACTTACCTCCTGTTTTCTCTACGTTCAGTTTTACGTGACGTTCACAATCAGTGAACCAGTCTACATCTGATGTCCTCTCGGCTATGAGATGAAGACAATTATACCCGTCCTTAGTTACAGCTGTAGTTAGTGCTGGGTATAACTTACACAGCTCTAAACTAAGCTCCATGTGTCCCCAACTACAACTAACATGTAATATTGTACACCCGTCCTTAGTTACAGCTGTAGTTAGTGCTGGGTAACACTGACACAGGTATAAACTAAGCTCCCTGTGTCCCTGTATACAACTACCATGTAATATTGTATACCCGTCGTCATTTACAGCTGTAGTTAGTGCTGGGTAACACTGACACAGGTATAAACTAAGCTCCCTGTGTCCATACATACAACTATAATGTAATACTGTAAACCCAAACCTGTCCACTAACTGTGACATGTACTGACCACACACACAACTCCTATGTACATCACGACCATCTTCTATCTCACACTTACGTTGTACTTTATCTCTACACAATGATTTAAGTATCAATGTCTCCACTGTCTGAAATATACCACAGTTTCCTGTCTGTACCACAAGAAGGAGCGTGCTTCGTCTCCCGTTATCAGTCTCAGGTACCAAGTGTGGATAAGTGTCACACAACATTGTCACCATCTCTTCTCTCTCAAACAAACATGCCTGCTGTAGGACATTGATCTTGTTAATTAGATCATATCTATCTGATGATCGTGACCAGTCTGCCCTCGCTGTAGGAGTGATGACTTTACACTTAAGTAGTTTATTTAGTAGTTGTACACTCCCACCCTTCACCACACGAAATGGTGTCTTCTTGTCAGGTTTAACACCTTCAGACAGGAGAAACAAAGCACATTCATCTGAACCAGTAGAGCATGCTTGATTAAACAAGGCATGTTTTATCTTGTGGTACAAACTGTTGTCAACATTCTGACCACTTAGCCATCGGACAAATCCTGTCTGACCACTTAGGTATCTGACAAATCCCTGTAGAAACTGGCAATCTGTCCATACATCTAATTTAACTAAATATTCCCACTCACTAGAATACCAGTACCTTTTAGGATCAACAGAGTTACACTCTTTCATCTCTTTGACGATACGTTTATACATGGCATTGGTTTGATCATCAGATGATATAACTATTCTGTTTGAGGTGTTTTTTGTTGTAGTTATATAACTGAGTAACTTGCAGGGACAATTCTGTATGTAGCCAATGGGAGTTTTCTCTCCATACAGAAGTGCCACAGTTTCCTCAATGGAGTCGTGACTGAATTTGTAACAAGAAAATCTGCCTTGTTTTTTGGTGGACCCTTTTTTCACCAGAGAACCCAACAGACTTTCTAACGACTCCTTCACAAATTCAGCTTTCCTCCCCTTGTTGTAAACAAGTTCATTTGTTGGATCAACTTTGACTACATCAACAGCAAATGCTGCTTCTAACAATGTTTTATCAACATTTTCGTTAGAAGGGTCTAAATCATTTTCCATCACTTTGCCTCCATTGAGGAACAGATACAGCAGCCCATAAAATTTTCCATCCTCTAATATAGCTAAACAAGATTTCAAAAAATGAAAAGGTCTTCTAAAGAAGTTGACCCTTTCTGCTTGCAAAGTAGGTATGTCCCTGAATAATCTACAACATTGGGGAAACCCAATGTCAGGACATAACTTGAAGATCTCTTTCTCTTCATCATCTGTCCATCTATCAAATTTATCTTTTGGTTCATACAACCTTAATAATTTCCGTTTTTCTTCTTCATCTTTGTATTCACTGAGATCAACAATGTTCTCTTCAGTGAATATTTTTTTCGAAAAAGAACTATCTAAAGAATTTAAAATTTCACTACGGATGGTCATGACAAGGATATTGCCCTCAGAGTTCTCACTTTCACACAGTTTTGAAAGAATACATTCTTCTCTTTTCTCCCATTTATCTACATCTCCTTTACACACAACATTCTTGCCAAAAATATCATCGAAATAGATAACTAATCCAGACTCTGGTGCCACCAAATCCACGTCCTTTATTTTGTGTAGTTCCAGTGGCTGTTTCTGTTGACCCTCCTCATCACAGCACAGGAAACGGAGAAGTTCCATGGCAATAGACGACTTCCCATCTCCTGTGTTTCCCTTCATTACAACTATCCTGTTCTTCAGTTTTTTCTGAGCTTCATGGAAACTTTTGGTGGCAATAAAATGGTAGCTTTGTCGATCTCCCTCTATCTTAGCTCTTGTTGTTTCTACAATGAAAAATTAATGAACACTAAGATTAAACATTTCTATCAAATAGCCAACAATTACAAGTACCCTGAAGGGAACAGTAAATTTTGTAAAAACAAGATTAGGTGGCAGAACTGACATGTCAGCAAGGCTCTCACAATGTGTGTGTTATGAATTATATGTAATGAATATGTACATTTGTATGTAGTAAATAGTTTCAATAATCATTGTATGGTTTGTGTTGTGTCCGTGGTATTATAATAGAGTAAAACTACTGTACTACATTTTACCTGTCCGTGGTATTATCATAGAGTAAAACTTTTGCACTACATTTTACCTGTCCGTGGTATTATAATAGAGTAAAACTATTGTATTACGTTTTACCTGTCCGTGGTATTATAATAGAGTAAAACTATCATACTATGTTTTACCTGTCCGTGGTATTATAATAGAGTAAAACAATTGTACTACATTTTACCTGTCCGTGATATTATAATAAAACTATTGTACTACATTTTACCTGTCCGTGATATTATAATAGAGTAAAACAATTGTACTACATTTTACCTGTCCGTGATATTATAATAAAACTACTGTACTACGTTTTACCTGTCCGTGGTATTATAATAGAGTAAAACTATTGTACTACGTTTTACCTGTCCGTGGTATTATAATAGAGTAAAACTATTGTATTACGTTTTACCTGTCCGTGGTATTATAATAGAGTAAAACTATCATACTACGTTTTACCTGTCCGTGGTATTATAATAGAGTAAAACTATTGTACTACGTTTTACCTGTCCGTGATATTATAATAAAACTACTGTACTACGTTTTACATGTCCGTGATATTATAATAAAACTATTGTACTACGTTTTACCTGTCCGTGATATTATAATAAAACTACTGTACTACGTTTTACCTGTCCGTGGTATTATAATAGAGTAAAACTATTGTACTACGTTTTACCTGTCCGTGGTATTATAATAGAGTAAAACTATTGTACTACGTTTTACCTGTCCGTGATATTATAATAGAGTAAAACTATTGTACTACGTTTTACCTGTCCGTGGTATTATAATAAAACTACTGTACTACGTTTTACCTGTCCGTGGTATTATAATAGAGTAAAACTATTGTATTACGTTTTACCTGTCCGTGGTATTATAATAGAGTAAAACTATTGTACTACGTTTTACCTGTGGATGGTATTATAATAGAGTAAAACTATTGTACTACGTTTTACCTGTCCATGATATTATAATAAAACTATTGTACTACATTTTACCTGTCCGTGATATTATAATAGAGTAAAACAATTGTACTACATTTTACCTGTCCGTGATATTATAATAAAACTACTGTACTACGTTTTACCTGTCCGTGGTATTATAATAGAGTAAAACTATTGTACTAAGTTTTACCTGTCCGTGGTATTATAATAGAGTAAATCTATCATACTATGTTTTACCTGTCCGTGGTATTATAATAGAGTAAAACAATTGTACTACATTTTACCTGTCCGTGGTATTATAATAGAGTAAAACTTTTGCACTACGTTTTACCTGTCCGTGCTATTATAATAGAGTAAAACTATTGTATTTTTCGTTTTACCTGTCCGTGGTATTATAATAGAGTAAATCTATCATACTATGTTTTACCTGTCCGTGGTATTATAATAGAGTAAAACTATCATACTACGTTTTACCTGTCCGTGGTATTTTAATAGAGTAAAACTATTGTACTACGTTTTACTTGTGCGTGGTATTATAATAGAGTAAAACTATTGTACTACGTTTTAACTGTCCATGGTATTATAATAGAGTAAAACTATTGTACTAAGTTTTACCTGTCTGTGATATTACAATAGAGTAAAACTATTGAACTACGTTTTACCTGTCCGTGGTATTATAATAGAGTAAATCTATCATTCTACGTTTTACCTGTCCGTGGTATTATAGTATAGTAAAACTATTGAACTACATTTTACCCGTTCGTGGTATTATAATAAAACTATTGTACTACGTTTTACCTGTCCGTGGTATTATAATAGAGTAAAACTATCATTCTACGTTTTACCTGTCCGTGGTATTGTAATAGAATAAAACTATCGTACTACTTTTTACCTGTGCGAACAATTAATTTATCAGCATGCATGTTCCTTTGTCTGTGTGGTGTACATGTATGTGTGTGTATAAGTTGTGGTCACCAACAGACTGGACATGTGACAGTTCTTATAACAACAGACTTTGATGTTAAAGTTGTTTTCGTATGTATTTAGAATATGTTTCTTTGTGTGGCAGACCATTTTTAATTGACCTTTGTAGAAAACTTGTCGTTTGTCCACCCTCTTAATTAGACTGATTTTTAATTCAATTCATATATTTACAAAACTAAAATTTCCCAGTGTGGATTGTAAGTATGATTTAAAGATCAAATTATGATTATTGTGTTTTAATAATTTGTTGAATATGTTTAAAATGTTTGATATTCTTCTCTATTCAAGGTGGTATAACAGTGTACATGTACTTGCATTAATGCACAATATTTATTTTTACTGGAAATATCCTGTTTGTATCTGGTATTTTGATTTGATCAGTTTGATCCATTTGTGTAAATGAGGGTGGGTCTATAGGGAGAGCATGTTGTGTGTGATGTGAGATTTACATGTAGATTTAGACTTAAATAAGAAATTTTTTATTGTACGTGTTCAGAATGTTTTAATCTCTTCGATCCAAAAATATGTTAAAGAACAAACCCAGCGACTTTGTCATTCGTAGACATTTTCATACCCACTACATGTGTTCCTCTAAACCCGAACTTAACCTGGGTGTAACATTGTAAATGAAATTACAGTACTCAAGATGTTCTGGTAAAAATAATTTTCTACATGTAGTAACAGTGTTCTTGACCTTTGACTGGAAAATCTATCCGAAACACTGAGATAAGAGTTACGGACTGAGAGATGGAGACGATCTATATACCTTCTTTATCTCTCTGATTTGACAGGAAATACAGGTTTCTCTGTCATGAATTCTTTATATTAATTTAGTTACTGTATAATCAACCATATTAAAGATCAAGCAACACCTGACCTTGACCTTTGGTGGATGACTACATTAATGATTAATTTTATATACCAAACCTGTATGTTGTGTGGTCTTGTAAATATCAATGTTTTAACTTGTTTCACATGTTACTGTCCCTGAATAAGTTGGTCAATATGACTGGCACGCTGGATCTCTCTTGCAACAAGAATATATCTTCACATTCAACCTCATTCAGCAAACTCACTAATCATGGCTGCCAACTTAGGATCCCTTTCTGTAAAACAAGAGGATATCTTTTATTAAATATATCACAAATAATGAATATGAATTAGAGCTGAGCGAGAAAATGTTTTTGAAACACAAAAACGTAGTTTGTGAAAAATTTTGCTTAATAAAACAGGAGATCCTAGAAGGATGTTGACACCAACAATTGAATGATCTCTATTGGTTCTATGTAAAACACATCTTTTCTCTTCTTTTCCAATCTTTTCTCTTTTCTTTATGATCTAATGACATCAATAACCTTAACATGAATTCTGAAAGATCGATCTAAGAGCTTTTCAGAATCACTCATAAATTTAATACTTTGGCCATCATATTCCAAGATGGCGGCCTGTTAGCCTTTTTTCCCTGATCAGTTTCAAAATTGAATTGGTACAAAAAGCAACTGAGTGAAACCTACATGTGAAGTTTGAGAAATATCCAACCAAGCATTTTCAAGAAATAGTGATGACAACGATTGATTACAGACGATGGACCACAGGCGTAGGGTGATTTGAATAGCCCACCACCATCTGAGGATAGTGGGCTAAAAAGTTATCGGTACTAAAAACATACAGCAGTTTGAAATACTTTATTTCATTCGACCAAAAAAATGTAATAAACTCACCAATCATGGCCGTCAGCTTAGAATTCCTTTCTGTAAAATAAAACGATCTCCCTGATTAAATATATCACAAATAATGCCAATGAATTAGAATTGAGCAATGAAATGTTGATGAAACAAATACATTTAGTCCATTAAAACTTTCTTTGATATAACAAAAGATCCCAGAAGAATCTTGGTACCCACCATTGAATGATATGTATTTGTTGTATGATAGACCTTTTCTCTACTTTTTCTTTCTTTTCATGTTTTCCTTTTGATCATCTGATGTTGACGAATACTTTACTATGAAATCTAAGAAAGGTCTATGAAGAGCTTTCTCACAAATACGGAAATAATAAACTTAGACCATCAAAATCCAAGATGGCGTCAATTTCGCCAAAATCAGACTCAAAATCAAAATGGGCACAACTAAGGACCAAGGGGAACTTCCTGTAAAGTTTGATAAATATCCATCCAGTACTTTTAAGAAGTAGCGATAACAAAACTTCAATTGCCAAAATCCAAGATGACCACCTGTAGGCCATTTTGTTTTGTGATGTTTGAAAAAATATCTTTCCTGTACTCTGGAACATTTTCTCCAGGTGGGTAATGACATATGTAGTGTCTCGGACATTGGTCATTAGTCTGATAAAGGTGACAGTTAAGTCATCGAAACATCACACTCATTAATATCATATTGTGTTTAATATAACCTTCATCTTATCCCTCCTATGCTTCTCAAACCAGAGGCCCATGGGTCATAGGACTCTAAAAACCCTTGTACTGTTGTAGCATACATACTCGGTAGCCAGTAAAGTGGCACTGTTGGCCATATCTTGGATTTCAGACCAACCCGAAAAATAACAAAAACTTGTACAGGACCATTTCAGAATCATTGTGGCCAAGTTTGAGTTGAATCCCACTGGTGGAACTTGAGAAGTTTGAAATAGCTAGGTGTTGTTCAAAAATTGATGATTGCGCAATCATGTAACAAAATGGCTGCTATGACTGCCATGTCAAAATTTTTACGAGGTCGAAAAATAATCGCACTTTATCGGCTCCACTTCCTTAACATTCCTACCAATTTTCAGCTCAATGGTTCCAGTGTGACTGAAGCAGAAGTTTAAAATGTGTTTTTCAAGATGGCTGCCAGTGGACCTAAGAAAACAAGACTAAATCCCATCTTAGGGTTAATCCCTGGGTCACGAGACTAAATCCCATCTTAGGGTTAATCCCTGGGTCACGAGACTAAATCCCATCTTAGGGTTAATCCCTGGGTCACGAGACTAAATCCCAATTTAGGGTTAATCACTTGGTCGCGAGACTGAATCCCATCTTAGGGTTAATCACTTGGTCACGAGACTGAATCCCATCTTAGGATTAATCACTTGGTCACGAGACTAAATCACATCTTAGGGTTAATCACTGGGTCACGAGACTAAATCCCAACTTAGGGTTAATCACTTGGTCGCGAGACTAAATCCCATCTTAGGGTTAATCACTGGGTCACGAGACTGAATCCTATCTTAGGGTTAATCACTGGGTCACGAGACTGAATCCCATCTTAGGGTTAATCACTGGGTCACGAGACTGAATCCCAAATTAGGGTTTATCACTTGGTCACGAGACTAAATCCCATCTTGGGGTTAATCACTGGGTCACGAGACTGAATCCCATCTTAGGGTTAATCACTGGGTCACGAGACTGAATCCCAAATTAGGGTTTATCATTGGGTCACGAGACTAAATCCCATCTTAGGGTTAATCACTTGGTCACGAGACTGAATCCCATCTTAGGATTAATCACTTGGTCACGAGACTAAATCACATCTTAGGGTTAATCACTGGGTCACGAGACTAAATCCCAACTTAGGGTTAATCACTTGGTCGCGAGACTAAATCCCATCTTAGGGTTAATCACTGGGTCACGAGACTGAATCCTATCTTAGGGTTAATCACTGGGTCACGAGACTGAATCCCATCTTAGGGTTAATCACTGGGTCACGAGACTGAATCCCAAATTAGGGTTTATCACTTGGTCACGAGACTAAATCCCATCTTGGGGTTAATCACTGGGTCACGAGACTGAATCCCATCTTAGGGTTAATCACTGGGTCACGAGACTGAATCCCAAATTAGGGTTTATCATTGGGTCACGAGACTAAATCCCATCTTAGGGTTAATCATTGGGTCACGAGACTAAATCCCAACTTAGGGTTAATCACTGGGTCACGAGACTGAATCCCATCTTAGGGTTAATCACTGGGTCACGAGACTGAATCCCATCTTAGGGTTAATCACTGGGTCACGAGACTGAATCCCAAATTAGGGTTTATCCCTTAATTCAACTCAAGAACAGGGTAAGTGTTCCTGGGTGCCTTATTATTTTAAGTATCAGTGTATTTATTTACTATATCTATATAAAGCATATTTCTACCATTTCCTATGTGATGATCCAATGAATAAGTCCTTTTGGGTGTAAACATAATCTTTGGCATTCATCTTTTCATGACCATCAAGCAAATATATCTTTTCCAAATTACTGGGCTTGCTGGACCCTCCATTTATATTATTTTTGTATCTACATCAAACATATCTTACCCTTTAAGGTATCCACATCTTTTGTTATGGTGTCTTGCCTGTCCTTTACGTCACTGACTTCCGCTGTAAATACAAACATATGTCATTGTACAGACTGACTTCTGCTATAAATACAAACATATGTCATTGTACAGACTGACTTCTGCTATAAATACAAACATATGTCATCGTACAGACTGACTTCCGCTATAAATACAAACATATGTCATTGTACAGACTGACTTCTGCTATAAATACAAACATATGTCATTGTACAGACTGACTTCTGCTATAAATACAAACATATGTCATTGTACAGACTGACTTCTGCTATAAATACAAACATGTGTCATTGTACAGACTGACTTCTGCTATAAATACAAACACGTGTCATTGTACAGACTGACTTCTGCTATAAATACAAACATATGTCATTGTACAGACTGACTTCTGCTATAAATACAAACATATGTCATTGTACAGACTGACTTCTGCTACAAATACAAACATATGTCATTGTACAGACTAACTTCTGCTAAAAATACAAACATGTGTCATTGTACAGACTTGATATTGAAATTAATGTAGTAAAACATCAAGTATCCTGTATTTATTACAAGAGGTGCAGAGGGCCCGCATCTCTCACCTATATTTCAGTAATCACAGCGGAATACTTCCATATCACAATATCATTTCCTACTATTTAAGCTGTCTCTCCCTACACAAAGACAAACATATATCACTGTACAAACTAAACATTGAAGTTGATGTTGTATCTATTATAAATACTCTAACATCTAAACACAACATCTCAGATGGATCTTGATGTAGACCATCGACCAATCGTCATCAGTTGTAAGTGATATTTTCTGAAGTCATTGAAAGATTTGAACACATACCATTACCCTGAGACTTTCAGTATTCAAATGAATTTTTTTTAAAGACCAGAGGGTGACCTTTATTGGATAATTTTAAGGCTGATCTTTTCTCTTCTTCCTCTTAATTAAACAAGAGATCCCAGAAGGATCTCAATGCCCACTATTGAACGATCTTTATAGGTTCCATGTCAGAATGATCTCTCTATTTTCCCCTTCCCCTTACTAATCTGTGTAAATTGAGAGACATCCCCTCAGTACTTTTCAAACAAGGGGAACCTATATATTAAATTTGAGATTTAGTGATAATGGCTGCCTGTTGGCCATGTTGTTTTCAGATTGGTACCAAAATGCAACATGAGGGATCAAGGGGAACCTACATATGAAATTTGAGAAAGATTCCTTCAGTGCTTTCTCAGAAATAGCGATAGCAAACCTCAATTGTCAAAATCCAAGATGGCTGCCTAGGGACCAAGGGGAACATAGAAATGAAAGTTGAGAAAGATCCATGAATATCTTTCTGAGAAATAGTAGTATGGATGGCCAGACGCTGGACGAAGAGCTATTTGATCAGCCCACCATTTGATGATGGTGGGCTAAAAATGCTATCTTTCTTGTATTCATAAATACAACCATTTCCAAGTTATTGGACTTGTTAGGCCTTCCATTCATATCTTACCCTTCATGTTACCCATATCGGTTGTCAACGTTTCTTGTCTTCCTTTGGCATTGTTCATTTCCTCTGAAAAGACAAACAATATCAATGTGGAGACTGAATATCAAAGTACATGCACTGAATGATAAACAAGACATCTAAATGTAAATTTATTCAAAATATCACAGCTGTAAGTTTGTAATGTTTCAGGACAATTAGATGTAATAGTGATGTTGGTATAATGAGGATGTAGAAAATGTATTTATAGTAACAGTGACCTCGATTTTGACCCAAGGATGCTGAAAACCCAAATTGCTCAAAAGCTGCGGGCTGTAAGTGTCAATTAATAAAGTCCATTGAGCATGAATCACATGGTGTCAATTAATGAAGTCCATTGAGCATGAATCACATGGTGTCAATTAATTAAAGTCCATTGAGCATGAATCACATGGTGTCAATTAATTAAGTCCATTGAGCATGAATCACATGGTGTCAATTAATTAAGTCCATGGAGCATGAATCATCTTGTGTTTCTTTTCAAATTCATGCAATGATCTTAATTGGGTCTATGCCAGAGTGATCTTTTCTCCTTCCTTAGCTTTCTCAACGTCAACCTGTACAAGGGGAACCTACTTGAAATTATAGAAAGATCTATAAAGCAAGAGGCCCATGGGCCTTAACGGTCATCTGACTTTAAAGATCTGTGAAGTTTGAAATAGGTGTTGTTCAGGAAAACCATGATTGTGCAATTAATTATGTTACAAAATGGCCACCGTGGCTGCCATAGAGTTTTTACGAGGCTGAAAAATAACAATATGGGGTTGGTCCCCCGGGTACCCCAAGAGATAAAGATAATCTACAAACTTCAATGGTCAGAATCCAAAATGACTGAATGTCATCCATTTTGATCCCTTGGTCACACTCAAAATTCAATTAACTTAAGCTATTGAGAGGAACCTTATCATACAGCATGCCAAATATCGTTTGAATACTTCTCAAGAAAGAGCTAAAAATAGACATATTTACAGATTGGCGAGGAAGGAAATATCATGATCCTTTATTTTTTTTATTATATCATACCTTTTATGTCATCAACATCTCTTGTCGTCGTGTTATGTCGGGCTGTGACATCACTGACTGCCCCTGAAAAGATAAACAATATGCATGTATATCATTGTGGATAATATGGAAGTTGATGATGTGAAGCATCATATATCTATTATAGATACACTCATATCTATACACAACATCCGGGGTGCCTTCGATAAGACAATATTTTTCAGTTCCAAATTTGATATTTTCTTTCCTCTGCCCTAAATTGCTGTTGTATTGACAGACAAGTCAGTTGGAAAAGATCTGAGTGGGAACACATTGGGGCAGGCGAGTCAAACATGGCCCACTGGGCCCGAATAGCTCACCTGCTATCTAGTGAAATGGTGTCTTATAAATATTTTTGCCAACACATTGGGACACGCGAGTCAAAGACCTGAGTGGTAACACATTGGGACAGGCCAGTCAAAGAAGTGAGTGGTAACACATTGGGACAGGTGAGTCAAAGAACTGAATGGTAACACATTGGGACAGGTGAGTCAACGAACTGAATGGTAATACTTTGGGACAGGTGAGTCAAAGAACTGTATGGTAACACATTGGGACAGGTGAGTCATAGAACTGAGTGGTAACACATTGGGACAGGTGAGTCAAAGAACTGCATAGTAACACATTGGGACAGGTAAGTCAAAGAACTGTATGGTAACACATTGGGACAGGTGAGTCAAAGAACTGCATAGAAACACATTGGGACAGGTGAGTCAAAGAACTGTATGGTAACACATTGGGACAGGTGAGTCAAAGAACTGTATGGTAACACATTGGGACAGGTGAGTCAAAGAACTGTATGGTAACACATTGGGACAGGTGAGTCAAAGAACTGAGTGGTAACACATTGGGACAGGTGAGTCAAAGAACTGAGTGGTAACACATTGGAACAGGCCAGTCAAAGAACTGAGTGGTAACACATTGGAACAGGTGAGTCAACGAAGTGAATGGTAATACATTGGGAAAGGTGAGTCAAAGAACTGAATGGTAACACATTGGGACAGGTAAGTCAAAGAACTGTACGGTAACACATTGGGAAAGGTGAGTCAAAGAACTGAATGGTAACACATTGGGATAGGTGAGTCAAAGAACTGTATGGTAACACATTGGGACAGGTGAGTCAAAGAACTGAGTGGTAACACATTGGGACAGGTGAGTCAAAGAACTGTATGGTAACACATTGGGACAGGTGAGTCAAAGAACTGTATGGTAACACATTGGGACAGGTGAGTCAAAGAACTGAGTGGTAACACATTGGGACAGGTGAGTCAAAGAACTGAGTGGTAACACATTGGAACAGGCCAGTCAAAGAACTGAGTGGTAACACATTGGAACAGGTGAGTCAACGAAGTGAATGGTAATACATTGGGAAAGGTGAGTCAAAGAACTGAATGGTAACACATTGGGACAGGTAAGTCAAAGAACTGTACGGTAACACATTGGGAAAGGTGAGTCAAAGAACTGAATGGTAACACATTGGGATAGGTGAGTCAAAGAACTGTATGGTAACACATTGGGACAGGTGAGTCAAAGAACTGAGTGGTAACACATTGGGACAGGTGAGTCAAAGAACTGTATGGTAACACATTGGGACAGTCGAGTCAAAGAACTGAATGGTAATACATTGGGACAGGTGAGTCAAAGAACTGTATGGTAACACATTGGGACAGGTGAGTCAAAGAACTGAGTGGTAACACATTGGGACAGGTGAGTCAAAGAACTGTATGGTAACACATTGGGACAGGTGAGTGAAAGAACTGCATAGTAACACATTGGGACAGGTGAGTCAAAGAACTGTATGGTAACACATTGGAACAGGTGAGTAAAGAACTGAGTGGTAACATATTGGGACAGGTTAGTCAAAGAACTGAGTTGTAACACATTGGGACAGGTGAGTCAAAGAACTATATGGTATCACATTGGGACAGGTGAGTCAAAGAACTGTATGGTAACACAATTGGGACAGGTGAGTCAAAGAACTGCATAGTAACACATTGGGACAGGTGAGTCAAATAAGGTTGTTGTTTCACAGCACCTAAAAACTGTCTGGTAACACATTGGGACAGGTGAGTCAAAAAACTGTATAGTAACACATTGGGACAGGTGAGTCAAAGAACTGCATAGTAACACATTGGGACAGGTGAGTCAAATAAGGTTGTTGTTTCACAGCACCTAAAAACTGTCTGGTAACACATTGGGATAGGTGAGTCAAAAAACTGTATGGTAACACATTGGGACAGGTGAGTCAAAGAACTGCATAGTAACACACTGGGACAGGTGAGTCAAATAAGGTTGTAGTTTCACAGCACCTAAAAACTGTCTGGTAACACATTGGGACAGATGAGTCAAAAAACTGTCTGGTAACACATTGGGACAGGTGAGTCAAAGAACTCGCCATTTTGTCGCATCAGAAAGTTCAAATGGCACGAAAAGGGACCAAGGGGAACCTACACATGAAGCTTGAGGAATATCCCTTCAAGTACCATACATGCCATACCTCCTGGCGTAAGACAAAATCTCCCTTATTTTCAAGTCATTTATTTCCTCCCGGGAGGAGATCCCAAATTCCCGTATTTTGTAATTCCCTCCGGTATTTTTGCCGACGCCATTTTTGTTTACAATTCAGTAGTTTTTCTCGCGAGATTCGGCTAAATTAAGCGATCATGTGATCCATCTGTTCACGTGATCACTCAATCAAAATGGCGCCTGTTGGACACGGCTTTCACACGAAGCTCTGGCTAGTGTAATGTTTGCGCTAGAATATCTATCACAATGAAATAAAGGCAAGTCGCTTACAAACAACTTTAACCCCATTAGCTAACAGACTTGAATTATTGTTTGTTTTCTATTAGGACCATACTTTGATGATGGTAATTGATACAGGGTCTGATCAGACGCAAAATCACACGTGTTTTTCATTTACTATGTGTATCGTTGATCAGTGATAGCAAGATGAAATCCGATATTTTCTTTTAGAAAACTATCAAAATTAGCACATCTGTTGGTCGTAGTGGTCAATCATGGTGTTTACAATGACTGTACAGTCCATGACAGAGACAATATACAAAATCAAAAATGATCGTGATAAGATTTACTGCAGTCTCCTAATATGAACATCTTCCGTTCTCATGATTTCATGTACATGTATACACTTGCACACTTGGAATATTTCTATATCTAATCAGTCCAACATAAGGTATCCCACAGGACATTTCATGGTGATTTTTACAACTGATGTGTTCCCTCAGAGTGGATCAAGCTTTCTAATTTAAAAAAAAATCCCAACTGATAAATGAATAACTTGCTTGTCTTAATCTTTAGCTACATGTAATCATAATATACCCTTTTCAAATGCTGTTATGCAATATGCATAAAGCTGTAAAACGTTTTGTGTTGCATAAAAAAAAAATCGAAAAAAAAATTTCATATCATCAGAATCTGAATGTATACTTATTGCATTTTTTACCTTATACAACTTTTTGATGTTTGCATATACAATATGATTAATATCCAAAATAAATATAAATATTCTTTATCACTTTCAAAATTAGTTACTTGCTTAAAAATTGAGTAAAACTTCGATATTCATGCCGCGCACAAATCTCCCCTATTTTAGGCAAAACTCCCTTAAAATAATCATCAATCTCCCTTATTGGTCTCCGAAAAATATGGCATGTATGAAGTACTTTTCGAGAAATAGCTATAACAATCTTCAATTCTCAAAATCCAACATGGCCGTCTGTCAGCCATTTTGTTTTTCTGATCAAAAGTCTCAACACCCTATAAATGAAATGTTGACACTGAATAATAAGATGGATAGATGCAGCACAACAATATAAACTTACCTATCCTAAGGAGAGTAAGCTAAGGACCTTCTCAGGTAAAAACTTGGAAATTATTGATTCCACTGAAAACATCAAAAATCTCTTGACTGTGTAATGGATCTCCTTTTATTTCTTACCCTTTACATCCTCCACATCTGTCTTCATCGTGTCCTGTTGGACTTTGATGTCATCGATTTCCCCTGGAACGACAATGATTGCATAGACTGAGTAATAAAGTACATACATGTACCAGGTAAAATACCACTGATGTCATCCAGTATTAAACTTTAAATAAACATTTCAACAGTTTAAAATTGCATATCTTCACGTAGAAGGCCTCTGGATATTTTGACCTTTATTATTCTGTATAAGTGTCCAAGTCATAATACAGTATTCCTCCTTGGATTACCTATCCTGGTCAAATAGTATGACTCTTTATATCAGGATAGAAGATCTGTGGATAGTGTCCAAGTCATAATACAGTATTCCTCCTTGGATTACCTATCCTGGTCAAATAGTATGACTCTTTATATCAGGACTTTCAACCCTGACTTTACATTTCTCGTTCTTCTGGTTTTATTAAGCACAGCCCTCCTGTAGTTTACACAACACATTTTTCAATATAAGAGATCACAGAGGGATCTTCATGCTCACCATTGAAAGGTCTTTATTGGATCTATATCAGACTGATCTTCTCTCTACGTTTCCTTTCTTTCTTTTTACCTCTTACTAATCTGATAACATGAAGTGGAACCTGCATATGAAGTTCGAGAAATATTCCTCCAGTACTTTTCAAGAAATAGCAATAACAAATTTCAATTTCAAAATCCAAGATGGCCACCTGTCGGCCATTTTGCTTTGCTGATTCCAATTTAAACATAAACAAGAGATCCCAGAGGGATCTTGGCGCCCACCATTGAATGATCTTCATAGGTTCCATGTCAGATTGATCTTCTCCCTACTTTTCCCTTCATTTTACTTATCTGTGCAAAATGAGAAACATCCCTCCAGTACTTTTCAAACAAAGGAATCCTAGCTATATAATGAATTTGAGATTTAGCGATAATGATGTTTGTTTGCTAGATTGTTTTCAGGACAGACTGGTCACAAAATGCAATCGAGGGATAGGCAGGAACTTACACATCAAATTTTGAACAATCCTTCAAGTACTCCTCACGAAATGGAGATAACAATTTCAACTTCAGAACCCAAGATGGCCGCCTGTCAGCATTTTCATTTCCATTTCAGACTCTTAATTTAATACATAAAACAAGTGATCAATCAGAACCTGTATATGAAGTTTGAAAAATATCCATTCTGTACTTGGAATAACTTCTGCTTGACCAAATGGGTTTTTCTCAGGGTACTCCAAGAGAAACTGATAACAATCTACACACTTCATAGGTCAAAATCTAAAATGACTGCATGTCAGCCATTTTGCTCCCTGGGTCAGACTCAAAATTAAATAAGCTATTTAGGGGAACGTTATTAAGAAGCATAAAATAACTTTCTAATACTTCTCAAGAACGAGCTATCAATAGAGTTATTTACGAATGGATAAGGGAGGAAATATGATGACTAATTATATCATACCTTTTATTTCATCCACATCTCTAGCAGTTGTGTCATGTCGGGCTGTGACATCACTGACTGCCCCTGAAAAGACAAACAATATACATGTATTTCCTTGTAGATAATATGGAAGTTGATGATGTGAAGCATCATATATATCTATTATAAGAGGCCCAAGGGCCTTAACGGTCATCTGACTCTAAATTAAAGACCCTTATATTATTGTAGTATGCATTCTCTGTGGTAGGTTTAGTAATTTTTGAAATTTGGATCAACCTGAAAAATAACACTTGATCAAGACCATCTCAGGATCAGTTCTGGTAAGTTAGATCTTCCTAAAGGAATTTGAGAAGTTTAAAATAGTTATTGTTCAGAAAAACCATGATTGCACAATCATGTTACAAAATGGCCTTCGTGGCTGCCATGTCAAAGTTTTTAGGAGGCCGAAAAATAACAACATGTGGGTCGTCCCTCGGGTACCCCAAAAGATAAAGATAATCTACAAACTTCAATGGTCAGAATCCAAAATGACTGAATGTCATCCATTTTGCTCCCTGGTTCAGACTCAAAATCAAATTAACTTAAGCTATTGAGGGGAACCTTATCATACAGCATGCCAAATATCGTTTGAATACTTCTAAAAAAGAGCTAACAAGAGATCCCAGAGGGATCTTGGCGCCCACCATTGAATGTTCTTCATAGGTTCCATTTCAGATTGATCTTTTCTCTACTTTTCTCTTCTTCTAAGTCTTACTAATCTGTGTAAATTCAGAAGAAACCTCTAGTACTTTTCAAACAAGGGAAACCTATATATAAAATTTAAGATTTAGGCACCAAGGGGAACCTTCATATGGAATTTGAGAAAGATTCCTTCATTACTTTCTGAGAAATAGCGATAACAAACTTCAATTGTCAAAATCCAAGATGGCTGCCTGTCAGCCATGTTGTTTTCCGATTGGTCTCAAAATGCAATTTGCATAACTAGGCACATGGGGGAACCTACATATGAAATTTCAGGAATATCCCTTCATTAGTTTCTTAGAAATAGCGATAACCAGTTTCAATTTTTGAAATCCAAGATGGCTGCCTGTCGGCCATGTTGTTTTCCGATCGGTCACAAAATGCAATATATGCATAACTAAGCACCAAGGGGAACCTACATATGAAATTTGAGAAATATCCCTTCAGTACTTTCTCAGAAATAGCGATAACAATCTTCAATGGTCAAAATCCAAGATGGCTGCCTGTCGGCCATGTTGTTTTCCGATCGGTCCCAAAATACAATATGCATAATTAAGCACCAAGGGGAACCGACATATGAAATTTGAGAAAGATTCCTTCAGTGCTTTCTCAGAAATAGCGATAACAAACTTTAATGGTCAAAATCCAAGATGGCTGCCTGTCGGCCATGTTGTTTTCCGATCGGTTCCAAAATGCAATATGCATAACTAAGCATCAAGGGGAACCTACATATGAAATTTGAGAAAGATCCCTTCAGTACTTTCTCAGAAATAGCGATAACAAATTTCAATGGTCAAAATCCAAGATGGCTGCCTGTCGGCCATGTTGTTTTCCGATCGATCCCAAAATGCAATATGCATAACAAGGCACCAAGGGAAACCTACATATGAAATTTGAGAAAGATCCCTTCAATCCTTTCTGAGGATTAGCGATAACAAGAATTGTTTACAGACGGACGGACGGACGGACGGACGGACCACGGACCACGGACGCAGGGCGATTTGAAAAGCCCACCATCTCATGATGGTGGGCTAAAAATAGACATATTTACAGATGGGCGAGGAAGGAAATATCATGATCCTTTATTTTTTTAATTATATCATACCTTTTATGTCATCCACATCTCTTGCCGTCGTGTTATGTCGGACTGTGACATCACTGACTGCCCCTGAAAAGACAAACAATATGCTTGTATGTCATTGTGGATAATATGGAAGTTGATGATGTGAAGCATCATATATCTATTATAGATACACTCATATCTATACACAACATCCTGGGTGCCTTCGATAAGACAATATTTTTCAGTTCCAAATTTGATATTTTCTTTCCTCTGCCCTAAATTGGTGTTGTATTGACAGACCAGTCAGTTGGAAAAGATCTGAACTCATTGGGGCAGGCGAGTCAAACAAGGCCCACTGGGCCCCGAAAAGCTACCTGCTATCTAGTGAAATCGTGTCTTATAAATATTTTGGCCAACACATTGGGACACGCGAGTCAAAGAACTGTATGGTAACACATTGGGACAGGCCAGTCAAAGAAGTGAGTGGTAACACATTGGGACAGGTGAGTCAAAGAACTGAGTGGTAACTAATTGGGACAGGCCAGTCAAAGAACTGAATGGTAACACATTGGGACAGGCGAGTCAAAGAACTGAATGGTAACACATTGGGACAGGTGAGTCAAAGAACTGTATGTTAACACATTGGGACAGGTAAGTCAAAGAACTGTATGGTAACACATTGGGACAGGTGAGTCAAAGAACTGAGTGGTAACACATTGGGACAGACCAGTCAAAGAACTGAGTGGTAACAAATTGGGACAGGTGAGTCAAAGAACTGAGTGGAAACACATTGGGACAGGTGAGTCAAAGAACTGTATGTTAACACATTGGGACAGGTGAGTCAAAGAACTGAGTGGTAACACATTGGGACATGTGAGTCAAATAACTGACTGGTAACACATCGGAACAGGTGAGTCAAAGAACTGAGTGGTAACACATTGGGATAGGTGTGTCAAAGAACTTTATGGTAACACATTGGGACAGCTGAGTCAAAGAACTGAATGGTAACACAGAAGGACAGGTTAGCCAAATAAGGTTGCTGTTTCACAGCACCTAAAAACTGTATGGTAACACATTGGAACAGGTGAGTCAAAAAACTGTATGGTAACACATTGGGACAGGTGAGTCAAAGAACTGTACGGTAACACATTGGAACAGGTGAGTTAAATAACTGACTGGTAACACATTGGGACAGGTGAGTCAAACAAGAGGCCCATGGGCCTTAACGGTCATCTGACAAACACTTACACTTACAGCAGGGACACACACCCCAATCCAGCATTATTACCATAAATTATTTATCGCAGCCAGTTATGTTTTAGATCAAATTTAGTTTTTATCCATTTAGCTTGTCCAGGAAGAGCAGCATCATAAAGCAAAATTTTAGCCAAGTTCCCATTTTTGGGGCATGCCCCTCTGTCCCAATGGGTCAGACAAGACTCATTTATATCAATTAGGATTGCCTTTCCCCAATGATGTTTCATACTAAATATGGTTGTAATCAATTCAGGCATTAAGGAGGAATTGCATTTTTAAGAAATGTTTAACCTAAGCGCTCCTTTTGCCCCATCTTTTTTTCCCCAGGGGTCAAACCTGTCTCATTAAAAAATATGATTGCCGTCACCTTATGTTTCACATCAAATTTGGTTGTAATCCACCAAAAGGTTAGGGAGGATTAGGATTTAACAGCAAATATTCACCAAAGTTCCCCTTTTGGGGCCCTGCCCCTCAGGCCCCATCGGTCACACTAGCCTCGTTTATATAAAATATGACCACCCTTCCCAAAGGATGTTTCACACCATATTTCGTATTAATCCACCCAAGGGTTAGAGAGAAGTGGGATTTATAGCAAAAATTCACCAAAGTTCCCCTTTTGGGGCCCCGCCCCTCTGGCCCTAGGGGTCAAACCAGCCTCATTTATATAAAATATGACCACCCTCCTCCAATGATGTTTCACACCAAATTTGGTAATAATTCACTATGGGTGTTAGGAGGAGTAGGATTTTATAGCAAAATTTCATCAAAGTTCCCCTTTTGGGGCCCTGCCCCTCTGGCCCCAGGGGCCACACCAGCCTCATTTATATAAAATATGACCACCCTCCACCAATGATGTTTCACACAATATCTGGTTGAAATCCACCAAAGGGTTAAGGACGAGTAGGATTTTATAGCAAAATTTCATCAAAGTTCCCTTTTTTGGGCCAGTCACTCTGGCCCCAGGGCTCACACCAGCCTCATTTATATAAAATATGACCACCCTCCCCCAATGATGTTTCACAACATATCTGGTTGAAATCTACTAAAGGGTTAAGGAGGAGTAGGATTTTATAGCAAAATTTCATCAAAGTTCCCCTTTTGGGGCCCCACCCCTCAGGCCCCAGGGGTCACACTAGCCTCATTTATATAAAATATGACCGCCCTCCCCAAATGATGTTTCACAACATATCTGGTTGAAATCCACTACAGGGTTAAGGAGGAGTAGGATTTTATAGCAAAATTTCATCAAAGTTCCCCATTTGGGGCCCCGCCCCTCAGGCCCTAGTGGTCACACCAGCCTCATTTATATAAAATATGACCGCCCTCCCCAAATGATGTTTCACAACATATCTGGTTGAAATCCACTAAAGGGTTAAGGAGGAGTAGGATTTTATAGCAAAATTTCATCAAAGTTCCCCTTTTGGGGCCCCGCCCCTCAGGCCCCAGGGGTCACACCAACTTCATTTATATAAAATATGACCGCCCTCCCCCAATGATGTTTCACACCAAATTTAGTTGTAATCCACCCAAGGGTAAAGGAGGAGTAGGATTTTATAGCAATATTCACCTAAGTTCCCTTTTTGGGGCCCCGCCCTTCTGGCCCCAGGGGTCAGACCAGCCTCATTTATATAAAATATGATTGCCCTCCCCCAATGATGCTTCAAACCAAATTTGGAAGTAATCCACCCAAGCGTTAAGGAGGAGTAGCGTTTTGAAAGAAAAAGTTTACGGACGGCGCACGGCGCACGGCGGACGACGACGGACGAAGCACGATGACTATAGGTCATCCTGACCCTTTGGGTCAGATGACCTAAAAAACTGTATGGTAACACATTGGGACAGGTAAGTCAAAGAACTGGCCATTTTGTTCCATCAAAAATCTAAGTTCTAATGGCACAAAAAGGGACCAAGGGGAACCTACACATGAAGCTTGAGGAATATCCCTTCAAGTACTTTTCGAGAAATAGCTACAACAATCTTCAATTCTCAAAATCCAACATGGCCCCGTCTGTCAGCCATTTTATTTTTCTGATCAAAAGTCTCAACACCCTATAAATTAAATGTTGACATTGAATAATAAGATGGATAGATGCAGCACAACAATATAAACTTACCTATCCTAAGGGGAGTAAGCTAAGGACCTTCTCAGGTAAAAACTTGGAAATTATTGATTCCACTGAAAACATGAAAAATGTCTGACTGTGTAATGGATCTCCTTTTGTATCTTACCTTTTACATCCTCCACATCTGTCTTCATCGTGTACTGTTGGACTTTGATGTCACCGATTTCCCCTGGAAAGACAATGATTGCACAGGCTGAGTAATAAAGTACATTTGTACATGCAGTGCACCAGGTATATTACCATTGATGTCTTTATTGGATCTATATCAGACTGATCTTCTCTCTACTTTTCCTTTCTTTCTTTTTTACCTCTTACTAATCTGATAACATGAAGTGGAACCTGCATATGAAGTTCGAGAAATATTCCTCCAGTACTTTTCAAGAAATAGCGATAACAAATTTCAATTTCAAAATCCAAGATGGCCACCTGTCGGCCATTTTGCTTTGCTGATTCCAATGTAAACATAAAAAATCTCTGACTGTGTATATTTGTACGTAATGGATCTCCTTTTGTATCTTACCTTTTACATCCTCCACATCTGTCTTCATCGTGTCCTGTTGGACTTTGATGTCACCGATTTCCCCTGGAAAGACAATGATTGTATAGACTGAGTAATAAAGTACATACATGTACCAGGTAAAATACCACTGATGTCATCCAGTATTAAACTTTAAATAAACATTTCAACAGTTTAAAATTGCACATCTTCACGTAGAAGGCCTCTGGATATTTTGATCTTGATCACTTTGTATAAGTGTCCAAGTATTCCTCTTTGGATTACCTTTATTGGTCAAATACCCTGACTCTTCATATCAGGACGTTCAACCCTGATTTTACACTTCTTGTTCTTCTGTAAAATGGGATTAATTATAAGCAAATGGCTTCTGTAGTTAAAACCTATTAAATATATGTTAATTCTGAATCACAATACTTATCCCAGTTACCGTAAACCCTATGCACAGCTTACCTTCAAGTTTCTGCACAAGAACAATAAAATTTTGCTCTGTCTGTGGGTCAATCCTCATGGACAGTATGCTGTCCACCTTTGCTACAAATGCCATACTTGTCAATACAGTATTCTCTATGTCTTCCACACTTTTCCTGATGTCGGCCCATCTGATTTTGAAATCTCCATCAGAAATGGAGGCAGTGTTTGCATGTGCGTAAGCTTCATTACGCTGAACTCGCAGACGGTCAATGTTGGCCGAAAGCGATCTGTCTGCCAAATCTGGAACTCTCCCCCAACCGTTCTTGTGAGGTGGAATGTTTCCAAGGTTCCTAAGCAGGATATAGATAAGAGATGTATCTAAATCTTGCAATGACCCTGCAAACACTCCACCTTTGGGGAACAGGATCTTCCTCTGCTGGTTATTCAACAAAGAGAAGATCTGTCTCTTCTGGTTCCCAAGAACAGGGCCAAGTCCTGAGGTTGGCAGACGAGAGTGGAGTAATTCTCTGAAGACATCTTGGACGACATCAATCATCAGTATACAAATTCGGGCAAAGTTAACAGTTTCCTTGGTCGACTGGTACTTGGCAGCCATATTCTAAAGTTGGTTTACAGCGATGTAGTGACAGTGGTACTGGAAAATAGAAGCCAAAGCAAATTAGATTCTAAATATCTGGTAAACTAGAACTGTCTGCAGGATGACTGCCTGATCTCTACCCCCAATCCCCACACCCCTCCCCGTTCCCAATCAACCATTCCTATTCTGCCCCTAAGTTTGACAATACCGGGTAAATACAGAAAGATCATTTATTTTGGACAGTGTTTGACACTTCACGTACAAATTAACAAGAGGCCCATGGGCCGGCCTTAATTCACCTGAGATTTTAAATATTTCAGTTTATTTATTTAATTCTGTTTAACTACCATGTCAAGCTGATAATGTTAACCAAGTTAAAATGAACTTCAATAAAACTTCAATAGAAATCAAACAAATTATAGTCAAACTGTGATTTCCCTATATAAACTATGGTAAAGTTTACCCCCTTCCCAGGGGCAAACACCGGACCCCAGGGACATCAAATTCACAATTTTGGTAAAGCACCTTAAGACCCTTCCATCTATGAAGAGTATTTGATTCCATCATAACTGAGAGTAGAGAAGGTTTTTGAAATTTCAGTCAATTTGACCCTTTTTAACCCCACCCATCAGCCCCTGGGGGTCATTCAGGGCCAACATGTGCATGCAATCAAACTGTCATCTCATACTGATAATGTTAACCAAATTAGAATGAATTCCATTACAAATCCAAGAAATAAAAGACAAAACTGTGATTTCCCTATATAAACTACAGTAAAGTTTACCTCCTCCCCAGGGGCAAACATGACACCCCAGGGTCATGAAATTCACAATTTTGGTAAAGCACCTTAAGACCCTTCCATCTATGAAGAGTGTTTGATTCCAAACCATATCTGAGAGTAGAGAAGATTTGCCCTGGGGTGTGGGGATCATATAATTCACAATTTTGGTTGACTTTTGGCCATAGAAGCTTCCTGCAAAATTTCATTTGTCTCAGGTAACCTAACAAGAGATCCCAGAGGGATCTTGGCACCTAACATTGAATGATTTTGATAGGTTCCATGTCAGATCGATCTTTTCTCAATTCTCCCCTTCACCTTACTAATCTATGTAAATTGAGAAACATCCCTCCAGTACTTTTCAAACAAGGGAAACTAATATATGAAATCTGAGATTTAGCGATAATGGCTGTTTGTCGACAATGTTTACGGTGGACCATGGGGAACCTACATATGAAATTTAATTAAGATTCCTTCAGTGCCTTCTGTAAAATAACGATAACAAACTTCAGTTGCCAAATCCAATATGGCTGCCTGTTGGCCAAGTTGTTATCCGACTGGTCCTAAAAAGCTATATGCATAACTAGGGACCAAGGGTAACATATATATATCAAATTTGAAAACATCCCTTCAGTTTTTTTCTGAGAAATAGCGATAACAAACTTCAGTTGTCAAAATCCAAGATGGCTGCCTGTCGGCCATGCTGATATCCAACTGGTACCAAAATAAAATATGTATAACAAGGGAACAAGGGCAACCTACATATGAAATTTCAGAGAGATCACTTCAGCACTTTCTGAGGAATAGCAATAACAAACTTCAATTGTCAAAATCCAAGATGGCTGGCAGTCAGCCATGTTGTTTTCTGATCGGTCCCAAAATGCAATATGCATAACTAAATACAAAGGGAAACATACATATGAAATTTGAGAAAGATCCCTTCAGTACTTTCTCAGACATCGCGATAACAAACTTTAATGGTCAAAATCCAAGATGGCTGGTAGTCGGCCATGTTGTTTTTTTATTGGTCCTCAAATGCAATATGCATAACTAGGGACCAAGGGTAACCTACAAATGAAATTTGAGAAAGATCCCTTTAGTTCTTTATCAGAAATAGCGATAACAAACCTCAATTGTCAAAATCCAAGATGGCTGCCCGTCAGCCATGTTGTTTTTTATTGGTCCCAAAATGCAATATGCAAAACTAGGGACCAAGTGCAACCTACACATGAAATTTGAGAAGGATCTCTTCAGTACTTTCTCAAAAATAGCAATAACAAACTTCAATTGTCAAAATTCAAGATGACTGCCCGTCGGCCATGTTTTTTTGTATTGGTCCCAAAATGCATTATGCATAACTACATACCAAGGGTAACATACATATGAAATTTGAGAAAGATCCCTTCAGTACTTTCTCAGACATCGCGATAACAAACTTTAATGGTCAAAATCCAAGATGGCTGGTAGTCGGCCATGTTGTTTTTTTATTGGTCCTCAAATGCAATATGCATAACTAGGGACCAAGGGTAACCTACAAATGAAATTTGAGAAAGATCCCTTTAGTTCTTTATCAGAAATAGCGATAACAAACCTCAATTGTCAAAATCCAAGATGGCTGCCCGTCAGCCATGTTGTTTTTTATTGGTCCCAAAATGCAATATGCAAAACTAGGGACCAAGTGCAACCTACACATGAAATTTGAGAAGGATCTCTTCAGTACTTTCTCAAAAATAGCAATAACAAACTTCAATTGTCAAAATTCAAGATGACTGCCCGTCGGCCATGTTTTTTTGTATTGGTCCCAAAATGCATTATGCATAACTACATACCAAGGGTAACATACATATGAAATTTGAGAAAAATCCCTTCAGTACTTTCTGAGAAATAGCGATAACAAGAATTCTTTATGGACGGATGGAGGGACGGACAGACCACGGACGCAGGGCAATTGAATAATAAAGCCCAGAAACAAAGTCCTGACTCCCTAGGGATGTGAAAAGATTCCAGGGATTGTTTTAATAATATTGTGTTTAATGAAACTAGGTCCCTTGGGGTGAGGAAAGACCCCAGGGCCTATTATCACATCATGATTGTGTGTATCTCTTTATGCCCAACAGTGCTATATACGGTTATGGGGTGGGGATCTCAAAGGCTTCAAAACTACAAGAGGCCCAGAGGGCCTGTATCGCTCACCTGGTTTCATGAGATATGAAACAAGAATGATGCTTAAGCATATTTGTCGCTGGTATTGCTATGTCAATATATATCATAAGCATTTTATATGGGTACATGTACATTGGTTTTATTTTAATACTAACAAGAGATCCCAGAGGGATCTTGGCGCCCACCATGGAATGATCTTTATAGGTTCCATGTCAGATTGATCTTTTCCCTACTTTTCCCTTCCTCTAAGTCTTACTTATCTGTGTAAATTCAGAAACAGCCCTCTAGTACTTTTCAAACAAGGGGAACCTATATACAGAATTTAAGATTTAGCTATAATGGCTGTCTGTCGGCCATGTTGTTTTCGTATTGGTCCCAATATGCAAAACTAGGCACTGAGGGGAACCTACATATGAAATTTGAACAAGAGATCCCAGAGGGATCTTGGCGCCCACCATTGAATGATCTTTATAGGTTCCATGTCAGATTGATCTTTTCTCTACTTTTCCCTTCCTCTAAGTCTTACTAATCTGTGTTAATTCAGAAACAGCCCTCTAGTACTTTTCAAACAAGGGGAACCTATATATAAAATTTAAGATTTAGCAATAGTGGCTGTCTGTTGTTTTTGGATTGGTCCCAAAATGCAACACCAGGGACCATGGGGAACCTACATATGAAATTTGAGAAAGATCCCTTCGGTACCTTCTGTAAAATAGCGATAACAAACTTCAATTGTCAAAATACAAGATGGCTGCCTGTCGGCCATGTTGTTTTCCTATTGGTCCCAAGATGCAATATGCAGAACTACAGACCAAGGGGAACTTATAAAAATGTTTGAGAAAGATCCCTTCAGTACTTTCTGAAAAATAGCGATAATAAGTTTCAATTGTCAAAATCTAAGATGGCTGCCTGTCGGCCATGTTGTTTTACGATTAGTCTCAAAATGCAATATGCATAACTAGGCACCGAGGGGAACCTAAATATGAAATTTGAGAAAGATCCCTTCATTCCTTTCTGAGAAATAGCGATAACAAACTTCAATTGTCAAAATCTAAGATGGCTGCCTGTCGGCCATGTTGTTTTCTGATAGGTCTTAAAATGTAATATGCATAACTAGGCACCAAGGGGAACCTATATATGAAATTTGAGAAAGATCCCTTCAGCACTTTCTGAGAAATAGCGATAACAAACTTCAATTGTCAAAATCCAAGATGGCTGCCTGTCGGCCATGTTGTTTTCTGATAGGTCTCAAAATGCAATATGCATAACTAGGCACCAAGGGAAACCTACATATGAAATTTGAGAAAGATCCCTTCAGTACTTTCTCAGAAATAGCGATAACAAACTTCAATTGTCAAAATCCAAGATGGCTGCCTGTCGGCCATGTTGTTTTCTGATTGGTCTCAAAATGCAATATGCATAACTAGGCACCAATGGAAACCTACATATGAAATTTGAGAAAGATCCCTTCAGTTCTTTCTCAGAAATAGCGATAACAAACTTCAATTGCCAAAATCCAAGATGGCTGCCTGTCGGCCATGTTGTTTTCCTATTGGTCTCAAAATGCAATATACATAACTAGGCACCAAGGGAAACCTACATATGAAATTTGAGAAAGATCCCTTCAGTACTTTCTCAGAAATAGCGATAACAAACTTCAATTGTCAAAATCCAAGATGGCTACCTGTCGGCCATGTTGTTTTCAGATTGGTCTCAAAATGCAATATGCATAACAAGGCACCAAGAGGAACCTACATATGAAATTTGAGAAAGATCCCTTCAGTACTTTCTCAGAAATAGCGATAACAAACTTCAATGGTCAAAATCCAAGATGGCTGCCTGTCGGCCATGTTGTATTCCGATCAATCCCAAAATGCAATATGCATAACTAGGCACCAAGGGGAACCTACATATGAAATTTGAGAAAGATCCTTTCAGTACTTTCTCAGAAATAGCGATAACAAACTTCAATGGTCAAAATCCAAGATGGCTGCCTGTCGGCCATGTTGTTTTCCGATCGGGCCCAAAATGCAATATGCATAACTAGGCACCAAGGGGAACCTACATATGAAATTGGAGAAAGATCCCTTCGGTACTTTCTCAGAAATAGCGATAACAAACTTCAATGGTCAAAATCCAAGATGGCTGCCTGTCGGCCATGTTGTTTTCCGATCGGTCCCAAAATGCAATATGCATAACTACGAACCAAGGGGAACCTACATATGAAATTTGAGAAAGATCCCTTCAGTACTTTCTCAGAAATAGCGATAACAAACTTCAATGGTCAAAATCCAAGATGGCTGCCTGTCGGCCATGTTGTTTTGCGATCGGGCCCAAAATGCAATATGCATAACTAGGCACCAAGGGGAACCTACATATGAAATTGGAGAAAGATCCCTTTGGTACTTTCTCAGAAATAGCGATAACAAACTTCAATGGTCAAAATCCAAGATGGCTGCCTGTCGGCCATGTTGTTTTCCGATCGGTCCCAAAATGCAATATGCATAACTACGCACCAAGGGGAACCTACATATGAAATTTGAGAAAGATCCCTTCAGTACTTTCTCAGAAATAGCGATAACAAACTTCAATGGTCAAAATCCAAGATGGCTGCCTGTCGGCCATGTTGTTTTCCGATCGGTCCCAAAATGGAATATGCATAACTAGGCACCAAGGGGAACCTACATATGAAATTTGAGAAAGATCCCTTCAGTACTTTCTGAGGATTAGCGATAACAAGAATTGTTTACGGACGGACGGACGGACGGACGGAGGGACGGACGGACGGACGGACGACGGACCACGGACGCAGGGCGATTTGAATAGCCCACCATCTGATGATGGTGGGCTAAAAAGATCCCTTCAGTACTTTCACAGAAATAGCGATAACAAACTTCAATTGTCAAAATCCGAAATGGCTGCCTGTCGGCCATGTTGTTTTCTGATTAGTCTCAAAATGCAATATGCATAACTAGGCACTGAGGGGAACCTACATATGAAATTTTAAAAAGATCCCTTCATCACTTTCTGAGAAATAGCGATAACAAACTTCAATTGTCAAAATCCAAGATGGCTGCCTGTCGGCCATGTTGTTTTCTGATTAGTCTCAAAATGCAATATGCATAACTAGGCACCGACGGGAACATGCATATGAAATTTTAGAAAGATCCCTTCATCACTTTCTGAGAAATAGCGATAACAAACTTCAATTGTCAAAATCCAAGATGGCTGCCTGTCAGCCATGTTGTTTTCTGATTGGTCTCAAAATGCAATATGCATAACTAGGCACTGAGGGGAACCTGCATATGAAATTTCAGAAAGATCCCTTCATTACTTTCACAGAAATAGCGATAACAAACTTTAATTGTCAGAATCCAAGATGGCTGCCTGTCAGCCATGTTGTTTTCTGATTAGTCTCAAAATGCAATATGCATAACCAGGCACAAAGAGGAACCTGCATATGAAATTTGAGAAAGATCCCTTCAGTACTTTCACAGAAATAGCGATAACAAACTTCAATTGTCAAAATCCAAGATGGCTGCCTGTCGGCCATTTTGTTTTCCGATTGGTCCCAAAATGCAATATGAATAACTAGGCACCAAAGGGAACCTACATATAAAATTTGAGAAAGATCCCTTCAGTACTTCCTCAGAAATAGCGTTAACAAACTCCAATTGTCAAAATCCAAGATGGCTGCCTGTCGGCCATGTTGTTTTCCGATTGGTCCCAAAATGAAATATGCATAACTAGGCATCAAAGGGAACCTACATATGAAATTTGAGAAAGATCCCTTCAGTACTTCCTCAGAAATAGAGATAACAAACTCCAATTGTCAAAATCCAAGATGGCTGCCTGTCGGCCATGTTGTTTTCTGATCGGTCCCAAAATGCAATATGCATATCTAGGCACCAAGAGGAACCTACATATGAAATTTGAGAAAGATCCCTTCAATACTTTCTCAGAAATAGAGATAACAAACTTCAATTGTCAAAATCCAAGATGGCTGCCTGTCGGCCATGTTGTTTTCTGATCGGTCCCAAAATGCAATATGCATAACAAGGTACCAAGAGGAACCTACATATGAAATTTGAGAAAGATCCCTTCAATACTTTCTCAGAAATAGAGATAACAAACTTCAATTGACAAAATCCAAGATGGCTGCCTGTCGGCCATGTTGTTTTCCGATTGGTCCCAAAATGCAATATGCACAACTAGGCACCAAGGGGAACCTACATATGAAATTTGAGAAAGATCCCTTCAATACTTTCTGAGAAATAGAGATAACAAACTTCAATTGTCAAAATCCAAGATGGCTGCCTGTCGGCCATGTTGTTTTCCGATCGGTCCCAAAATGCAATATGCACAACTAGGCACCAAGGGGAACCTACATATGAAATTTGAGAAAGATCCCATCAGCACTTTCTCAGAAATAGCGATAACAAGAATTGTTTACGGACGGAGGGACGGACGGACGGACGGACGGACGACGGACCACGGACGCAGGGCGATTTGAATAGCCCACCATCTGATGATGGTGGGCTAAAAATGCCAAAAGGTACATTAATCCATGAAATGAAATTGACTTTTGGCGCGACCCTATAGGGATGCTACCACACAAATGTGAGTGATATCCATTGCTTAGTTTCAGAGAAGATCTTGTTTAGACCAATTGGCCCCTTTTGACCCTGCCCTCTGCCCCCTGGGGGTCAGCTCCTTCCTTTATACAATTTTGAATCCCTACCCCAATAGGATGCTAATAGTCAAATATGAGCTGTTTCAGAGAAGTTGTTCATATCAATTTAGCCAAATTGACCCCTTTTGGCCCAGCCCCTCAGCCTCCAGGGGGTTGGCCCCATCATTTGTACAATTTTGAATCCTTAACCAAAGTGAATGCTACCAGTCACATATTAAAGATATCCATTGCTTATTTTCAGAGAAAAAGTTGTTTATATCAATTTTGCCAAAATAACCCCTTTTGGCCCCGCCTCTTAGGTCCTCTGGGGTCAGCCCTGTCATTTGTACAATTTTTAATCCCTACCCTAGGGGGTTGCTACCAGGCAAAGATGAGTGATATCCATTGCTTAGTTTCAGAGAAGAAGTCGTTAATATCAATATAGCTATATTGACCCATTTTTGCCTCGCCTCTCAGGCCCCTAGGGGGTCAGAACCACCATTTGTACAACTTTGAATCCCCACCCCATAGTGATTGCTTTCAGGCAAATAGGAGCAATATCCTTTGCTCCGTTTCAGAGAAGAAGTCGCTTATATCAATACAGCCAAATTGACCCCTTTTGACCCCTTTTGACCCCTTTTGACGCCCCTTGGGGGTCAGTCCTGTCATTTGTACAATTTTGAATCCCTACTCTAGGGGGTTGCTACCAGGCAAATATGAGTGATATCCATTGCTTAGTTTCAGAGAAGAAGTTGTTAATATCAATTTAGCCGAATTGACCCCTTTTGGTCCCGCCCCACAGCCCCCAGGGAGGTAGACCCCACCATTTGTACAATTTTGAAACCCTACCCCAAAGGGATTCTCACAGTCAAAATTGAGCAATATATATTGCTTAGTTTCAGATGAGAAGTTGTTCATATCAATTTAGCCAAATTGACCCCTCTTGGCCCCGCCCCTCAGGCCCCCCCGGGGGTCAGCCACACCATTTGTACAATTTTGAATCCCCACCCCATAGTGTTGCTACCAGGCAAATATGAGCAATGTCGTTTGTTCGGTTTCAGAGAAGTTGTTTTTATAAATATAGCCCAAATGACCACATTTGGCCCCGCCCTTCCAGCCCCTGGGGGTCAGCCCGATCATTTGTACAATTTTGAATCCCCACCTCATAGTGTTGCTACCAGGCAAATATGAGCAATATCGTTTGTTCGGTTTCAGAGAAGAAGTTGTTTTTATAAATATAGCCCAAATGACCACATTTGGCCCCGCCCTTCCGGCCCCTGGGGGTCAGCCCCATCATTTGTACAATTTTGAATCCCCACCCCAAAGTTATGCTACCAGGCAAATATGAGTGATATCCATTGCTCGGTTTCAGAGAAGAAGTCGGTATCATCAATATAGCTATATTGACCCATTTTTGCCTCGCCCCTCAGGCCCCTAGGGGGTCAGCACCACCATTTGTACAATTTTGAGTCCCCACTCCATAGTGATGCTTCCAGACAAATAGGAGCAATATCCTTTGCTCGGTTTCAGAGAAGAAGTCGTTTATATCAATATAGCCAAATTGACCCCTTTTGGCCCCGCCCCTCAGGCCCCTGGGGGTCAGCACCACCATTTGTACAATTTTGAATCCCCACCCCATAGTGCTACTTCCAGACAAATAGGAGCAATATCCTTTGCTCGGTTTCAGAGAAGAAGTCGTTTATATCAATGTAGCCAAAATGACCCCTTTTGGCCCCGCCCCTCAGACCCCTGGGGGGTCAGCCCCATCATTTGTACAATTTTGAGTCCCCTACCCATAGGGATGCTTCTGACCAAATTTGGTCAAATTCTGATCAGTGGTTATGAAGAAGAAGTCAATTGTTGACGGACGGACGGACGACAGACGACGGACGGACGACGGACGCCACGGTATGGCATAAGCTCACCTTGGTCCTTCGGACCAGGTGAGCTAATAACAAAGTAACTAGGTGAGCTAATAACAAAGTAACTAAGTCCCTGGGGGTGGGGAAAGACCCTCGGGATTTATATAAATGGCGCACAAAGTGTTTCTCTTATTAGAAATATATATACATGTATATATACCTTCGCCACTCGTGTTTCTAAGTAATTGTTTTATATATGTATCAATGCATCCCTGACAATGAACATTAAACAGCCTGTTACCGACAGAAATGTTTATATATTTAGGGGATAGTATGTTGTTTTGAGTGGCTATACTGGCGATTAGAACATGAAATTTGGTTTGAACTCGAGACCGTTAGGTTTTTACTATCGCATATATTTAGAAACATTGTTTTACAGCGCTACAAGTACGCTGTTAAGTACTCTGTGACCTCCGCTAGTGACGTGTCATACTGTGGCAGATTGACCAATCAGAGAGAAGCTATCAAAGTCGGTCAATTGGCCAAGCCCATACTGGCGAGAGTTCGGTCTGTATGTTGACGAAGCGGTGTATTTGGATAGTTGTGAAAGTCCTGTTTCCGAAGATTTAAAGACAAATTTGGATTTACGCAGTATGCATAACGACATGTGCATTTCAACAAAGTCAAAGTTGATGTGTTTCTACGGGCTCAACCGTTATGTGAAGTCGGTCCGCAACCAATCAAAACATGCGTTGCAAACGAATCGTGTTAGAATTATTTATATATAAGACGTTTTCTAATTAATCACAATCAGGCCTTCTGTGAATTATTTATCGACAGAGGGGATCATCTTCATAAACATTACGATATTGTTCGTGGCTTATCTACTAAGTTTGTGGAACTGTTTTATGTTCTGTGTCTATATGTGATCGTTTATAATTTACTTGTATCTTGATAAAGGGCACAGATTGCCTCGAAAAATTTGACAGTTTACTTGTATGTATTGTCGTTATTACTATTTGACAAATTATATATACAACTGTATATATATATAATTAAAAGTAAACAATGTCCTTGTGATGGCTGTACATAACACATATAGACTTTATATCAAAAGTTTAGTGTCCGATATAATATATAAAAATATTATTATACACGTATTATGATAGATAATGAAAGCATGAGTGCTTTACAGATCAACGTGTTATCCCTGTTAGGCTTTATGAATGGTTGTTCGCACATGGAAACTGACAAAATTAATGAGGGACAAATTAAATCATGACTCCACACTTTCGAGTGCGTGTGACCACAGAGGTTTATAATACAGAGGACCTGTTCCTCAATAGCATACCCCGCCTGTGGGCCCCTAGAGAGGTTTATAATACAGGGGACCTGTTCCTCAATAGCATATACCCCGCCTGTGGGCCCCTAGAGAGGTTTATAATACAGAGGACCTGTTCCTCAATAGCATATACCCCGCCTGTGGGCCCATAGAGGTTTATAATACAGGGGACCTGTTCCTCAATAGCATACCCCGCCTGTGGGCCCCTAGAGAGGTTTATAATACAGGGGACCTGTTCCTCAATAGCATATACCCCGCCTGTGGGCCCCTAGAGAGGTTTATAATACAGAGGACCTGTTCCTCAATAGCATATACCCCGCCTGTGGGCCCATAGAGAGGTTTATAATACAGGGGACCTGTTCCTCAATAGCATACCCCGCCTGTGGGCCCCTAGCAGTGATACCTTCTCTACATAGTTTATATGTAGCAGAGAGTATATTTTTGACTCCCCAAATTAAGAGCCGACTCTTAGGTTTGAAAGGGACATGTCTATTTGACATTAGCTGCGATAACTTAGCTCTGGACGACGGACGGACAATTTCTGACAGATGGTCGTCGTCAGAGTTACGATTCCCTCCCATTGGTTGTAATGTAGCAGAAACGGTGAACCTCGAAAATGCTACAAATAGCGGATATCGTTTAACTTTGGAGTAATAGGAGTTCGTATAATTAAACATTTCTAATACAATTTTGCAATGTATTAGTCTACTGTCTAATCTAGAAATCTTTAATTCGCATATTCCGATATCATACTGCTCGGAGTTGTCTCTGTGATCCACCATGATACTTCTCGAAGAACTCTCGCGAGGATTCTAACCCAAATATGGAACCCATGATCCATATATATGGATGAAGCTACTACGATAACTAAATACAATATCAGAGATATTTAACCACTGTTTTGTAACTCTTGTGAGGAAAGCGTATCTTACTTTGCTTAATTTAATAATTTCAGAATGAATTGAGAATTGACCTTCCTAACCAAGGTATATAACTCTGAATCTGTTTTTCTGTTGAAATCACACGGAAAATCTCATTAGCATCAATTTATTTTGATTTCCTTATAAGGAAATTGACCTTTACACTTGTATCAAAGATGGCGGTATATTTGAACTGATAGATCCGTGTGTCTTGCTCGTTTTAGATTTTACTATTTATTGTTAAACAATTGACGTAATGTGCAGGTTTGTGATTTGAATATTGATAATAGATACCAGAATCATCAATTTACATCTGTTTTTATCTGAGAAAATTTTAACCACAGCTAAATACTGCCCGATGTGAATCACATCGGGGCTTGCTACACTATCGGCAATGGGAGGGACTTCATACCCTGCCGGAGAGCAGTGTAGGCAGGGTATGAATATTCGTTCTAATTTGACATGTTTTGACCCTACAGATTCCTCAGAAATAGTGATTTGACTTCTGAAATTGCTAAAAGTCAAGGGTGAACTGGATGCCCTGTGTAGAGTAATGCTCATTTATAGTAACACAAATAAAAGTTTTACCTAATTACTCGCTA